>NC_055965.1:38303562-38418562 GCF_018492685.1 Alosa sapidissima
TTTATTTAATGCTCATGTGTTTATGTGTCTTTATGTGTGAGTTTGGGTGTGTTTATGGGCCCTATTTTGATGATCAGAAACCTGGCGCAAAGCGTATTCTTATCCCGACGCAAGGCGTATTCTTAACCCGGCGCAAAGCGTATTATTATTCTTATCCGGACGCAAACTGATGCAAAGCGTATTCTTATCCCGACGCAAGGCGTATTCTTATCCCGGCGTGTATTCTTATCCCGACGCAAGGCGTATTCTTATCCGGACGCAAAGCGTATTCTTATTCCGACGCAAACTGACTGTTAGATTTTAGTGGTTTTCTGTATGTCATTCTTTTGTTTCTTTGTTTAATACTGCAGAAACTGCGAGGACAGGATGTTTATTGTAAGCAGACAGAATGTTGTCACCTTACAATAGCAAATGGTGTACCTAACTAATTGTTCCCCCACAAGACGTCTTAATTGAATAAGGCTATATCATTGTCTGTTTCCCCCCCTTCAATTTGACCCCAGACGTGAATGTATATTCTGGTATTATAATTAGCCAGAAGTTTCCCAGATCTTTGCTTCAGTTTCTTACCTTGGCTTCACCTTGCAACACTGTGCTGTGCTGTGCGTACAACAGGGTTACCAGAACTCTGTTGTTACATCCAGAATAAAGAACTATTCTTTCGCAAGCCAGCCTCAAGTTTTACCTGCTCTTAACTACACTGGAATCTACTCGGTCAACTGTGTCTCCATTTGGAATTAAGGAGACAATTTTAATAGCATTCTTCATGACGCAAAGCGTATTCTTATCCCGACGCAAAGTGTATTATTATTCTTATCCCGGCGCAAAGCGTATTCTTATCCGGACGCAAAGCGTATTCTTATTCCGACGCAAAGTCTATTCTTATCCCGATGCGTATTCTTATCCCAACGCAAAGCGTATTCTTATTCTTATCCCGGCGTAAAGCCTATTCTTATCCTGGCGCAAAGTGTATTCTTATTCTTATCCCGCTGCAAACTGGCGCAAAGTGTATTCTTATCCCGATGCAAAGTGTATTCTTATCCCGATGCAAACTGGCGCAAAGCGTATTGTTATCCCGGCGCAAAGCGTTTTCTTATCTGGACGCAAACTGACGCAAAGCGTATTCTTATCCCGACGCAAACTGACGCAAAGTGTATTCTTATCCCGACGCAAAGCGTATTCTTATCCCGACGCAAACTGACGCAAAGCGTATTCTTATCCCGGCGCAAAGCGTATTCTTATCCCGATGCAAAGCGTATTCTTATCCCGGCGCAAAGTGTATTCTCATCCCGACGCGTATTCTTATCCCGACGCAAAGCGTATTCTTATCCCGTCGCAAAGCGCATTCTTATCCTGACGCAAAGTGTATTCTTATCCCGATGCAAAGCGTATTCTTATCCCGATGCAAAGCGTATTCTTATCCCGGCGCAAAGTGTATTCTCATCCCGACGCGTATTCTTATCCCGACGCAAAGCATATTCTTATTCTTATCCCGGCGCAAAGCGTATTCTTATCCCGGCGCAAAGCGTATTCTTATCCCAGCGCAAAGCGCATTCTTATCCCGACGCGTATTCTTATCCCGGCGCAAAGCATATTCTTATTCTTATCCTGATGCAAAGCGTATTGTTATCCCGACGCAAAGCGTATTCTTATCCCGATGCAATTCTTATTCTTATCCCGACGCAAAGCGTATTCTTATCCCAATGCAAAGCTTATTCTTATCCCGACGCAAAGCATATTCTTATCCTGACGCAAAGCTTTTTCATATCTTACACTCAAATTTTTCGGCATGCGCTTCACTTTTATTAAACAATGCTCCCAGGGGTGTCGTAATTAATGACATAAGGTGTGGTCTAGCGCATGATCCAAAATCGCTATCTTACACCATCTAAAAAGCATCACGCCACTGACCAAGAAAAACCTGGTCTATAGCGAAAGCATTACGCCACTGACCAAGAAAAACCTGGTCTATAGCGAAAGGCACATATGAAGCACAGCTGAAGACACACTGTCACAAGATGTAAGATAAGCAACTCCTCTGCAGGATAAATGTCCTTAGGTTTTATATTCAGTCATTCAAAACGTTATTGGGGTAAGTGTTACTTTTTCAGCCTATGTTTTCAATTGCAACCCCTTGTAAGTCAATAGTGAAAGTATTTAACTGTGTATAACTGTTTTGTCATTGACTGAAACCACGGTTAAGTTAGTTTCACTTTGCCTATGAGTTCAAATAATGGAGGAGTGCAGACGTGTGTAGGCTATACTCTGCTAGACACAAACAGGTTTTAGTAAAGCATGGTTTAGTGGAATACCTGTTCCATACGGCCTCGTGTGCAAGCAGATTCCGTCAAATGTGCCGACGTCTATCAAAATACCGATGCGCTGTTTGAAGTTGAGCTGCTTGCAGTTTAAGGGAAAATGTGCTGCCGTCTATCAAAATACTGATGCGCTGTTTGAAGTTGAATGCAGTTAAAGGGAATGACAGATTTAGTGATGGAGCTCTATGTGTTTAAGTGTGTGTGTGTGTGTGTGTGTGTGTTTGTGTGTGTCCTCTTTGTGACACATGTGTATCTGTGTGTGTGTGTTGGTGTCCTCTTTGTGACATGTGTGTATCTGTGTGTGTGTGTGTGTGTGTACTTAGAGGCGTCTGCTGCTATGCAAGTTCGTGCTCTGAAGGATTACTGCAATAACTATGACCTCACCAGCCTCAACATAAAGGCCGGAGACATCATCACGGTGAGCACAAGCTTCTGTCTGTGTGTGTGTGTGTGTGTGTAGGTGTGTTAGTGTGTGTGTGTGTGTGGGAGGGGGGGGGTGTGTCTGTGTGTGTGTGTTAAAATTAAGATAGTGTGTCTGCGTAAATTACATGAGTGTGTTTGTGTTAAAGTTAAGCGAGTATTTGTGTGTGTGTTAAAGTTAAAAGTGTGTGTGTGTGTGTGTGTGTTTGTGTGTTTGTGTGTGTGTGGTTGGTTTTTAGGTTTTGGAACAGCACTCCGATGGCCGCTGGAAAGGCTGTATCCATGACAACCGGACAGGAAATGACCGTGTGGGATATTTCCCATCCAACATGGTGGAAGTCATCAAGAGGGCAGGTCTGATATCATAACCCCCCAACCCCCCCCCCCCGCCCCCCACCCCAACACACACACACACTCTCTCACACAACCACACACGCTTCACACACAAACTCACACACACATATATACATACATACATACATACTTACACACAAGCAGTTACAAACACACAGCCACAAACGCACACATATAGCCACACACACACACACACACACACACTCATGGCCTCTTGTTCCCAGTTCACTTTGCTAACAGATCATGTCAATGTTGTAAAGAGCAGTTGTGTTTGTGTATGTGCAAGGGTGTGTGTGTGTGTGTGCAAGGGTGTGTACTTGTGTGTGTGTGTGTTTGCAAGGGTGTGTGCATGTGCGTGTGTGTGTGTGTGTGCAAGGGTGTGTGCGTGTGTGTGTGTTTGTGTATGTGTAAGGGTGTGTGCATGTGTGTGTGTATTTTTGCATATGTGCAAGGGTGTGTGCATGTGTGTGTGTATGTTTTTGACAGAGGGTGAGAGAGTTAGTGGTAAAGTTAACACTATACAGTGTGTGTTAAAGTGAACACTATACAGTGTGTGTTAAAGTTAACCAGGCTGAGACTGCTGTGTTGAAGTGAACACTATACAGTGTGTGTTAAAGTTAACCAGGCTGAGACTGCTGTGTTGAAGTGAACACTATACAGTGTGTGTTAAAGTGAACACTATACAGTGTGTTTTAAAGTTAACCAGGCTGAGACTGCTGTGTTGAAGTTAACACTATACAGTGTGTGTTAAAGTTAACCAGGCTGAGACTGCACTAAGTTATAATGTAAACAGAATGGACAGAAGATGGAAACTGGATGGAAGTAGGGTTTCACAATTTAGGTGGATAGGTTGTTAAAGGTAATACTATGTAACACAGTTAACACTATGTATTGTAGTGTAACCGTGTCTGTTAAAGTTAACCCTGTACCGCGTGTGTTAAAGTTGACACTGTACCGTGTGTGTTAAAGTTGACAACATGCAGTTAACACTGTACCGTGTGTTAAAGTTGACACCATGCAGTTAACACTGTACCGTGTGTGTTAAAGTTGATACTGTACCGTGTGTGTTAAAGTTAACACCATGCAGTTAACACTGTACCGTGTGTTAAAGTTGACACCATGCAGTTAACACTGTACTGTGTGTGTTAAAGTTAAGACCATGCAGTTAACACTACCGTGTGTGTTAAAGTTAACACCATGCAGTTAACACTGTACTGTGTGTTAAAGTTGACACCATGCAGTTAACACTGTACTGTGTGTGTTAAAGTTAACACCATGCAGTTAACACTGTACCGTGTGTTAAAGTTGACACCATGCAGTTAACTGTATGTGTTAAAGTTGACACCATGCAGTTAAGTTTTCTGAGTTGGAAAACCTTTCACAGCACAATATTGCCTTTAACTCTTAGAACCCGTTTGATGCAAAGTGCGTCAAAAAAGACACCCTTTCTTCTGTTACATTGCTCCGGAACTGTTCGTCGTAGCGAGATGAAACCTTTATTGTGTGACAGAGGTTAGAAGTGGGGCTTTCCAATGAGCCTACACACTTGTCTGTACGATCAAGTATGAAAATTTTAAAAAATCATGAAATTAAATCAAATTGCATCATATTTACAGTTTATACTTCTCTGCGTTCACCTGCACACCCATTACTCTTGTTTGAATTACGAACCTGTGATCACATAGATATGGCAAGCATATCAGATGAAGAGACACAGGGCTATCCATTGGTACCATGTATATCAATCCTTCTGGCTTATAAAAACAGACTAAGTGACTGCAAAATAATAACGTCATGAATACAAACCAACGCTGCACACCCATTACTCTCATTTGAATTACTCGTGGACCCATGAACGCATAGATATGCCACGGATGTCAGATGAAAGAGGAGACACGGAGCTATCATTTGATACCAAGTACATCCTTCTGGGTTATAAAACAGACAAAGTGTCAGCAAAATAATAACTAATAACATATAGCTGGACTTACCCCATGTTTTTGTCTGTTTTTGTGGCAAAGCATGTTTATAATCCAACGCTATCGTTTGTTTCTCTATGGTAAAGCATGGTCATAATCCGGTTTTGAGATCCTAGCAAATTCCTGCATGGCATCCAATTCAAGGCTCACATTGCATCCCAATTTGTTCAACAAAGAAACACCTTTTTTGCCTTTACTTGGTTCATGGCAATGCAGTAAAAAGTTGAGAATCATTATGAGTGCATACACCATAGGCACACGCAGGCTAACACGCAACCTCGGGTCAAGTCAGGTCAGATCAGTTTGTGAAACAGATATGGAGCGCAGAAAGGTAATTTTTCATCACTAAATAAAAAATGCCATTTATTTCCGTAAATCACACACCACATATTTCTGGAAATTGCTCAGCCCCAGAGTATCCCTCCAACATGGCAATTATATTGCCAGATTCAGGACAGTCTGCCCTACACACACATTGAATGCATGTAGATCTAAGAGCTTGCTGTGGCGAGATACATGTCAAAATATTAAAACAAAATTATAATACACTTTCTATATTTTAATTCTTTAAATAACAGATCTGGATAGCCTAGACCAGTGTTTCTCAAACTTTTACAGACCAAGGACCACTTAACCATTAGAAAAAAACTCACGGACCACCTGGCTAATAGACACAATAGGCCTACTCACTGAACCACCTTGCTTATTGTCTTTGCACCTTGCTTATTATGTCAGAGGATTCATATGATTTAAATTGTCATAGCTTACATAGGCAGTATTGCAGAACTTTGGATTTACATACTTCCACAAATTGGTTCAATATTGCAAACAACTCATCTATATTACTCGCGGACCACTTGGGATAGCTTGCGGACCACCAGTGGTCCCCGGACCACACTTTGAGAAACACTGGCCTAGACTCTGCTGAAAGAAACAATATATAATATGTGTGTGTGGCACTTAGAATGACCAGAATAAATCCTTATGAATAAAGGTAGTGAAAATGCCCTAAAAACAGCTTAGGGTTCTAAGGGTTAAATACAGAAAGAAGCTTCTAGCAGTGCCAATGTGACTCTGGGTGGTGTGTAAGGTGTGTAAGTGTGTGTGTGTGTGTGTGTGTGTGTGTGTAAGGATATCACTCCCATGTATGTGTTTGTTATGATGGTCATAGAGGAATATCTGGTGCATGATTGATTTATTTGACATCATAAGTTTCATTTGTTTTGGTCTGAATGCTCGGCCAGCATGTTAAGTTCCATTAGCTTTGTATCATTGGTTAATTGGTATTTTAATTTGATTGGTTGATTGGCCTGTCAGTGATGTTGTGAATCCCTCCTTTTTCTTTCTTCTGTTGTTCTTTATGTTACTTTGTTGTTGTTTGTTGTTGTTGTTTTGGTGTTGTTTTGGTGTTCTATTGTTTAGGTCCCTCAGCCCAACAGTATCTGCGGATACAGCTCCGCCCCCTGGTCCCTGGCTCTGTTACCATGGTGAACGGGGACCTCTCCCAAACGTGTCATATCCTGTCTTTCCCTCCCCCCCCCCCACATAACCCTCCCCCACACCAACCGCTCTTCACTTCATTTGGCTATAACACACCTGAAGACACACACACAGGTACACACACACACACACACGAACACACACACACACACGCTCACACACGCACACACACGCACACACACACACACAGGTACACACACACCCACACACAGGTACACACACACATGCACACACACACACACAGGCACACACACACACACCAACTGCTCTTCACTTCATTTGGCTATAACACATCTGAAGACACACACACACACACACATACACTCTGGGGGTGGCAGTGTTCCAAAGGTAAATGTACTCCATGAAAAGAGAAAACTAAAGGAACATGTTGTGTATATGCGTGTGAGTGTGAGTGATTGGAAGTGTGAGAGTGTGTTTTGTGTGTATTTGTGTTTTTGTGCATGTGTTTGTTAGTGTACCTGTGGTTCTGTGTGTATGTTTATATGTATGTGTGTCTGTGTGTATGTGTGTGCACATGTGTGTGTGTGTGTGTGTGTTTGTATGTATGTGTGTGCACATGTGTGTGTGTGTGTGTGTTTGAATGTGTGTTTGTGTGTCTGTGTGTATGTGTGTGCACGTGTGTGTGTGTTTGTATGTGTGTATGTGTGTGCACATGTGTGTGTGTGTGTGTTTGTGTGTGTGTGTGTATGTGTGTGTGTGTTTGTATGTGTCCCTGTGTGTATGTGTGTGCACATGTGTGTGTGTGTTTGTATGTGCCCCTGTGTGTGCGCGCTGAGTGTGACATTTTACACCAATATGATAATTGCCCACATTAACGCTAACATTAACATTTATGCTGGTAATAGCCAATGCTGTGATTTGATCAATGGTTTAGTGGCAAACTTAAGTTTGCTGCATTTGCAAATGTAGCCTATAATAATCTACACAGATATTTGCAAATTATCACCAAAAGTCAATATGAAGGATTTAGTAGGCTATTTAAGCTACAAAGAACTGCAGTATTGCCAGGATGACTATAGGACCCTTGCCTGGGAGGGAAGTTTATCTCAATTTTGACTAAAAAAGTCAGGAAAGCCTATTAAATTCATGCAGTGAGTATACAGTAGGCCTACTTATTATGCCTATGTGTTTGGATGTTGCTGGATAGTGGCTGCTACAACAATTGAGGGAGAGAGTGCTGGAGGAGGAGGAGGAGGAGGAGAAGAAGGTTGAAGAGAAGGAGAAGAGAGGGGAGAAAGAGCACAGGCTGGGCAGTCCAGTACCAGGCAGGGTACCCGTAGGCAGGGTACCCGTAGGCTAGCCATTTATTTCATATTGTGCGCACATTTTTTATTTTGTTTTGTATTGGGAGTTGGGGGCCTGTGCCCCAGCAAAGCTCTAGGTCTAGAATCGCCCCTGGTGGGGTCTAATTCCCAAAATGCTAACTGGTTGAATTCTAGATTTCCTATCTTCGGGATACAGTGGGGTCTAATTCCCAAAATGCTAACTGGTTGAATTCTAGATTATAGGATATAGTGGGGTCTAATTCCCAAAATGCTAACTGGTTGAATTCTAGATGTCCTATCTTTGGGATATAGTGGGTCCTAATTACTGACTCTAGAACACACTATAGTCTATAATCCATAACTCTCCAAACTGATGTGGTGTCTTTTGAGGAGTGTATGTGTATATTTGTATGTATGTATGTATGTATGTATGTATGTATGTGTATGTTTGTATGTATGTATGCATGTACGTGTGTGTGTGTGTGCAATTCTAATGCAACTATCCAACAGACAGACACCTTCAAACTGAATATCTGTGTGAGACTAGTATCTGTGTGTGTGTGTGTATGTGTGTGTGTGTGTGTGTATGTGTATGTATACGTGTGTGTGTGTGCAATTCTAATGGAACTATCCAACAGAAAGACACCTTCAAACTGAATATCTGTGTGAGACTAGTATCTCTGTGCGTCTGTGTGTGTTTGTGTGTGTTTGTGTTGCTAGGTAACCGTGGTCATGTTGGCAGTCCCCATGGTTCACCGACACTCAGTGGTCATCACAGCACTGCCAGTGAAGAAGTGTGGGTCCTGAGAAAACCAGGAGGAGGTACACAAACACACACACACACACACACGTGACGGTGTGTGTGTGTGTGTGTGTGATGGTGTGTGAGTGTGTGTGTGACGGTGTGTGTGTGTGTGACGGTGTGTGTGTGTGTGTGACGGTGTGTGTGTGTGTGTGTGTGACGTTGTGTGTGTGAGTAACGGTATGTGTGTGTATAGTGTGTGTGACGGTGTGTGTGTGTGACGGTGTGTGTGTGTGTATATAGTGTGTGTGTATACAGTGTGTGTGACGGTGTGTGTGTGACGATGTGTGTGTGTGTGTAACGGTGTGTGTGACGGTGTGTGTGTAACGGTGTGTGTGTGTGTATAATGTGTGTGACTGTGTGTGTGTGTGTGACGGTGTGTGTGTGTGACCGTGTGTGTGTGTGTGTTGCTGGTTTGTGTCTGTGTGACGGTGTGTGTGTGTGTGTGACGGTGTGTGTGTGTGTGTGTTGCTGGTGTGTGTCTGTGTGACGGTGTGTGTGTGTGTGACGGTGTGTGTTTGTGTATAGTGTGTGTGTGACGGTGTGTGTGTGTGACGGTGTGTGTGTGACGGTGTGTGTGTGTATAGTGTGTGTGTGTGTGTGTGTGTGTGGCGGTGTGTGTGTGTGTGTGTGACGGTGTGTGTGTGTGTGTGTGTGTGTGTTGCTGGTTTGTGTCTGTGTGACGGTGTGTGTGTGTGACCATGTGTGTGTGTTGCTGATGTGTGTCTGTGTGACTGTGTGTGTGTACAGCGGGCAGCATGGGCAGCACTGTGTGTGTGTGTTGCTGGTGTGTGTCTGTGTGACGGTGTGTGTGTGTGTGCAGCGGGCAGCATGGGCAGCACTGTGTGTGTGTGTTGCTGGTGTGTGTCTGTGTGACGGTGTGTGTGTGTGTGCAGCGGGCAGCATGGGCAGCACTGTGTGTGTGTGTTGCTGGTGTGTGTCTGTGTGACGGTGTGTGTGTGTGTGCAGCGGGCAGCATGGGCAGCACTGTGTGTGTGTGTGTACAGCGGGCAGCATGGGCAACATGTGTGTGTGTACAGCGGGCAGCATGGGCAGCACTGTGTGTGTGTGTGTACAGCGGGCAGCATGGGCAGCACTGTGTGTGTGTGTGTATGTGTGTGTGCAGCGGACAGCAGGGGCAGCACTGTGTGTGTGTGTGTGTGTGTGACGGTGTGTGTGTGTGTGCAGCGGGCAGCATGGGCAGCACTGGCAGTCTGAGTGGACGTTCCAACAGCTGTGGGCAGAGTGGCAATGCCAACGCTCACCTGACCAGCAGCACCCCGGTGCCAACCTCACCCGTGCCGGTCTCCACGGCAACCACCACGCCAACCACGACACCTGCCTCACCGACGCCCACCAACACCCACGGCCTCAACGTGCCAGGACTCCACGCACAGGCCGAGGGAGTGAAGGTGTGTCACACACACACACACAACACACACACACACACAACACGCACCCACACCAGCAACACACACTCACACATACACACAACACGCACACACACATACGTGCGTAACTTGGGTGTGACTCTGGACTGCAACCTCTCACTCCAAGCTCACATCAGTAACATCACCAAATCCGCCTTCTTCCACCTCAAAAACATCTGCAGACTCCGGCCCTCACTGTCAGACACTGTTGCGGAGACTCTGACACATGCCTTCATCACCTCCCGTCTGGACTACTGTAACGGTGTCCTTTATGGTCTTCCCACCAAAGCACTGGACAAGCTACAGCGTGTCCAAAACTCGGCTGCCAGGATCCTCACACACACAAAGCGATGGCAACACATTACCCCCACACTCAAGCAGCTTCACTGGCTCCCGGTGAAGTCACGCATCACCTACAAAATATTACTCCTTACATACAAATCCCTCAATGCTCTTGCTCCCCAGTACCTCTCCGATCTCATCCAGCATCACTCCCAGCCAAGGTCCCTGAGGTCCTCTGGCAAGGACCCGCTTGTCATCCCCCGTTCCAGGCTACGGACTTTTGGTGACAGAGCCTTCTGTGTTGCTGCCCCCACCCTTTGGAACAGTCTACCTCTCCATATCCGCCAAGCCCCCACACTGGCTACGTTCAAAAAGCACCTAAAATCACATTTGTTCACTGAGGCCTATGGTCCTTAACCACCCTGCCCCCCAACCCCACTTCTACCCCCTCCTCTCTTCTCCCCTCTATTCCCCTGACCCATCTCCTTTTGTAAAGCCACCTTGGGTTACTTGAAAGGCGCTATATAAAACCAAGTTATTATTACAGTGCATGAAAATGCACTGTACTGATCTTCCTAGGCAACTTCAACAACTTCTTATTATTATTATTCCGCTTACCACTTTTTCCGTACGCTATTTCTCTTGAACAGTTTAACTTAGAAACTTCATTCAAACTTTGTAACGTAGGTATTCAAACGGACCAAGCTGCTATGTCTTTTCAACTTTGAAACGTTTATACTTTTTAAACTATTAAAGAAAAACTTTTTAAAAATCCCTTAACATTGCCGATTGTGACATCATAATACGGCCGTTAAGCAATTAGAATCCTATGGCAGGTGTTCAGGCCACCTGCAGCCTCAGGCTTTAAGCATACAATCTGGGTCAATTAAGACTACACATCCTATTCAACTGTTTCCTCTGCCCAAAACTGTTTCAAAATAAAAGTCCTCACTACAATAATCCACTGTAACAATGTAACCCATTAAACTACTGAACTTTTTACATTCAACTTTTAAACGGTCTACTTTTAAACTATGATTAAACTATCTATTAAACTAGCTGTCTATCAACAACTTTTAACTTGTCATCAACTATGTCAACACTTGTCATCAACTATGACTCCTAACAGCATAGTTAGCATGTTAACATTTTTAGCATAACTACTAAAAATGATAAGCTAGGTTAGCTAAGTCACATGGCTAGCATAGTTAGCATGTTAGTTACCATAGTTAGCATAACTGCTAAAAATGATTAGCTAGGTTAGCATAGTTAGCATGCTAGTTAGCATAGTTAGCATAACTACTAAAAATGATAAGCTAGGTTAGCTAAGTCACATGGTTAACATAGTTAGCATGTTAGAATTGCTAACATAGTTAGTATGTTTAGCAAAACTGCTAGAAAACGTTAGTTAAGTTAGCTAAGTAGCATGATTAGCATGTTAGCATTTCTAGCACTGATATAAAATATTAGCTAAGTAGCATGGTTAGCATAATTAAAAATCTTAGCATAACTGCTAGCAAACATCAGAGCCATTCCAACTTTAAGTTATCGTCAAATAGCTACCTATACACAGCCATTAAACTATTTGAATATCAACATTCATTAAACTTCCAGTCTGTCAACAACTTTTAAATTATTTACCTTCAACTTTTAAACGGTCTACTTTTAAACTATCATTAAACTATCTATTAAACTAGCTGTCTATCAACAACGTTTAAACTATCTACTGTCTATCAGCAACTTTTAAACTATCTACATTCAGCTTTTAAACAGTCTACTTTTAAACTATCAACTTTTATTAAGCTATGCAACCACCATGTCTATCCTAGCATCACCGTAGTAACCATCTCTGTATTATCTGTTTTAACTATACATGATATTTTACATCACAACTTAAGCATTTTCATGCACTGGTAATTCCTTGGAATTGCATTTCTAGTTATTATTATTATTATTATTATTATTATACATACAACACGCACACACACCGTCACACACACACACACACACACACACCAACAACACCAGCAACACACACTCACACATACACACAACACGCACCGTCACACACACACACCAGCAACACACACACATATACACAACATGCACACACACATACATACAACACACACACACACTGTCACACACACACACACAACACGCACACACCAGCAACACACACACACACACAACACGCACACACACATACATACAACACGCACACACAAACCTGTAACCTCTAAACTAAGCTGATCTGATCACTGATATAAAACCTGTAACCTCTAAACTAAGCTGATCTGATCACTGATATAAGTATAAGTATATATACTCTTTTGATCCCGTAAGGGAAATTTGGTCTCTGCATTTATCCCAATCCGTGAATTAGTGAACTCAGCACACAGTGAACACACAGTGAGGTGAAGCACACACTAATCCCGGTGTAGTGAGCTGCCTGCAACAACAGCGGCGCTTGGGGAGCAGTGAGGGGTGCTGTATAAACTAAGCTGATCTGATCACTGATATAAAACCTGTATAAACTAAACTAAGCTGATCTGATCACTGATATAACACCTGTATAGACTAAGCTGATCTGATCACTGATATAACATATTACAATATTTGAAAACCTGTTGTCTCTCCTTGACTAATATCTGTGTGTTTCTTCGTAGCTCCTGGCAACAGTGTTGGCACAGTCAGCCAAGGCTAAAGAGCACCTGTTGGAACAGTCTCGTTCAGTGGATCAAGGTACACACATACACACATGCACGTGCACACACACACACACACACACACACATACACACGCATAGCCTGATTTACATACAATTGCGAATCCCACCATACAAATCTGTTGTGTGTGTTGTCATGGGGACTCTCAGGTTGAATATGTTGTCATGGTGACTCTCAGGTTGAATCTGTTGTGTGTGTTGTCATGGGGACTCTCAGGTTGAATCTGTTGTGTGTGTTGTCATGGTGACTCTCAGGTTCCGGCTGCAGTCAGAGTCCTTCGGTTGCTCCAGGTCGAGAGGCGCGGCAGTTTGTGGATCCTCTTCTGCAGCGGAAAGAGGAAGCCTCCACTGAGAGCAAGGTGTGTGTGTGTGTGTGTGTCTGTGTGTGTGTGTGTGTGTGTGTGTGTGTCTGTTTAAATATTACTATTTAATTAATATAATTTTTTCCAACTGCCAATGTGGCTGGTGTATTCCAGCGGATTTTTACCAGCCACTAGAGAAATGGCATGAAAATGTGATATGATTATAGTAGGCTACCCAAAATGAGTACCACTGGGTGACACAGAAATAGTTATATACCCATAGAGATCTTTTCCATGTTGGCCAACATGTGTGATTACATGTTGACCATGTTTTCAGTAGTGAAAAAATAGGTCTATTATAGAGGTTTATTAGGGCCGGGCGATAAAACGATAGCGATATGTTAGGCGTAGATTATTATCATATTAGTATTAGGGCTGGGCGATAAAACGATAGCGATATGTTAGGCGTCGATTATTATCATATTAAACGATAGCGATATGTTAGGCGTCGATTATTCTCATATTAGTATTAGGGCTGGACGATAAAACGATAGCGATATGTTAGGCGATTATTATCATATTAGCATTAGGGCTGGGCGATAAAACGATAGCGATATGTTAGGCGTCGATAATTATCATATTAGCATTAGGGCTGGGCGATAAAACGATAGCGATATGTTAGGCGTCGATTATTATCATATTAGTATTAGGGCTGGACGATAAAACGATAGCGATATGTTAGGCGATTATTATCATATTAGCATTAGGGCTGGGCGATAAAACGATAGCGATATGTTAGGCGATTATTATCATATTAGCATTAGGGCCGGGCGATAAAACGATAGCGATATGTTAGGCGTCGATTATTCTCATATTAGTATTAGGACCGGGCGATAAAACGATAGCGATATGTTAGG
This sequence comes from Alosa sapidissima, assembly GCF_018492685.1. Classification (NCBI taxonomy): domain Eukaryota; kingdom Metazoa; phylum Chordata; class Actinopteri; order Clupeiformes; family Clupeidae; genus Alosa; species Alosa sapidissima. The sequence continues at coordinate 38,317,881 of NC_055965.1, forward strand.
CGTCGATTATTATCATATTAGCATTAGGGCCGGGCGATAAAACGATAGCGATATGTTAGGCGTCGATTATTCTCATATTAGCATTAGTGCCGGGCGATAAAACGATAGCGACATGTATCGCAATAGACATGTAATCGATATCAATAAAAAATGCGTTTGATAGAACATTCGATAATTAAAAGCAACACACACCTCCCGCCTTACGTTGTCCATAAATAAATAGGCTAAATATATCTTGCATTGTAGCTAGTATGTGCAACTCTACCAGAGTAGACAATAGAAGTAGGCCTACCTCAACACAGACTCTCAATGAGTCCTTGCCCTGTGCGTGCGCTCTCTCTCTCTCTCTCTCTCTAGGTGCATCCCTCCTCAGCATGCGCATGTAATCCAAACATTCACAATCGTGCAAGACGACTGCCTATTAAATCCGGTTAGCATCAAATTTGTTCAAAACTGTTGCAATCAAATTGACTGCTAAATTCTAATCAACTCAATCCCGATGCAAATGGAAAAGTATTTTCCAAGACTCAAACGGGCCTGTCCCAAGGAGAAAAAGTATTCATTTGAAACTTAAACACACGTGGGGAAACTGAACAGTCTAACCAGTAGACTTACTATGATAAACTAGCAAATTACTTTGTTTACAATATTTCCAGGCTTCAACCAGTGCTGCTCATTCAGACTTATGTGCACAATTATTTCTTTGAGTGTTTTTCATGATTGTGTTGCTATTTCTTTTCCCTGTTTGCTTTGATTGAGAAATGAGGTGATTCAAATCAGAGGAAGGTTAAGTTTAAAATAAAAGTGTTTAAAAGTGTTTAATTTAACTTTTCCCTTCTGGTCCTTATCTGAAATAGATTTAAAAAAAATCAATAATTATCGATATCGACCGATATGAAATACTTATATCGTGATACAGTTTTCAGCCATATCGCCCAGCCCTAATTAGTATTATATTTTTGGGAACATGTACATATGAAATAATAGTGTATTATTATCGTATTAGCATTATGTTTTTGGGAAGATGTACATATGAAATAATAGTGTACTATTATCATATTAGCATTATATTTTTGGGAAGATGTATATATGAAATAATAGTTTATTGTTGTTATTATATCAGTACATGCTGTATATGTTAAATAATATTATATTAGTATTGTATTATTGGGTAATCAGTGCCACCGTGTGGTGGGAAATGGAACTGCAGCCAAATACTTTGGGACAAGAAATCACTGGATTATGGCTCTGTTTGTGTATGGGAATCCCCTCTCTCACACACACAGTGTGTGTGTGTGTGTGTGTGTGTGTGTGTGTGTGTGATCTCTCTCTCTTTCTCTCACACTGTTTTTGTGTGTATGTGTGTGTCACCTCCTCTCTGTTTGACTGACAGCTGTGTGAGTGAGTGGGCGGGGCTGCTGTTTGAGTGACAGCTGTGTGAATGAGTGGGCGGGGCTGCTGTTTGAGTGACAGCTGTGTGAATGAGCGACTTTCTGTCTGTTCCAGTTCACTTGTTTTAAAGGACCAGTATGTAGGAAATAATGGAAAATAAACTGTAACCATTCCAAAAATGATCACCATATGTTGTCAGAGAGTAAGGAAACACGATGAATTGAAGTAATGGCTTATTTGACAACATTACTCTAACCCGTAAAACCCCGTAAAACCCATGAAAAAAAATGAGTTACGGGGCGGAATTCGTTTATGTTTTGAACGATTAATTCTAGAATAGCGTATTAATAATGGGCTAGCGCGTCCTACTATTTGGGTTGCCAAATTAGCAAAGGCCAACTGTCAACAGCTGTCAGTTGTAGTCATGAATGCCTACGAGAGGCAGGCAAATTTCCAAAATTAAAACAAGAAACAAATTAAGTGGACATCAGAGGAGCTTCCTGAGATGGTGACGTCTTCCTCAAACGAAGAATATCAAGTCTGACGCAGAGCTGGCCATATTTCTCCACAACAGGTAGCCTAGGCTAAACTTCATCTGCATCGCTAACTTCAGCTAAATATGTTACGTTGGTTAGAGAGGTATTTTTTGTTTTCACTGTTTCCGTAATGTGTAGCTGGGTCATGGTTGGAGAAACGTTAAAGCAGCTGCAGGTCTTCATTACATCTGGCAACCCAGAAGAGGCTTGCGTCTGGTAGTCTTGAGAACGTTCACCAGTGTTTTGATTTTGGCCTACGAACGTTCGGTAACAATCCTACAAATCGCACCTTTGTTTCACTTTTTATATATTTGTTCATACTAGATTATTTAGTTGTCATGGTGACTAGGTCATTTAGTAGGTCATCATAACTAGGTTATTTAATTTTCTGTTTTTTTTCGTTTTATGTCTGTCTCTATGTCTGTTTTATTTTCATTATTAGGCTTTGTGGTTTTGTGCATGATTTTAGGCAGTGTTTGTTGTTACTTAGGTGCATAGCTGTCAACCCTCCCGTTTTTTCCGGGTTTCTCACGTATTTTAACTTTTCTCCCGCTGTCTTCCCGTTTTAATATTTTCCTGTAAATATTCCGTATTTTAACAATCTCATAACATTAGCTCTATATCGGACTTGTCAGTCTCTGTACTGTTGTCCTGTTGCTACACCCTTGCCCTTCCAACGAAACAGATGTTTTCAAAGCATCGTTTTGCTTGCTTAAAGGCAACAGTGAGACTATTTAAGATGATGGCGTGGTTGTCGTGAGAGCACGATTCAGTGGCACCTGCATAGTGTAGGCTACGGGTGAACGCTGTGTGTATCGGCCTACCACTCAGCTACGAGTAGAGAAAGAATTCCCCCTGTTTGTATATTCACTCCAAGTTGGCCTACCATAACTTCCCAACTCTGCACTGTACCCCATAAACTGCATGACAGGCTATTTATATTTTCTCTCTAAAATAACCAAATGCATTTGTTCAACTTTATGAAGAAAAATTACGCACTATAGGCTACTTGGAAGTTGGAACGCACACATTTTGTTTGCGCAGGAGAGAGAATGACAGCGCACAGGGCCATCGATTAGGCTACAGAACTTTAGCCTTGCTAGGGCTGTATAAAGTTGACCAAATTAATATAGGCTGTTGTTAGGCGTAAATAAAGTTGGCTACTTTGTTGTATTGTTTAGCTGGCCAATGCACAAGCTTGCAATTGCGAAACGGACTAATACTGCAACCCTTCCAACGTTGGGGGACGAATGTTGACATTTTCCCGTATTCTGCGTGAGAAACCCGGGAAATCTCCCTTATTTTCAAAGCTCAATGTTGACAGCTATGCTAAGTTGTCATGGCAGCGTTTGATGTTATTTAGTTGTCATGGCAGCGTTTGTTGTTATTTAGTGGTCATGGCAGCTGAACGTGTGCGTGTGTTTCTCGTCTCTATCTATATCCTGTAGAATGCGGAGGCGGTCATTGATTGGCTGACTGGATCCCAGCTCCAGTTTTACACCACAAACTTCCTCAATGCTGGATATGACCTGCCAACCATCAGTTATATGACCCCAGAGGTGACACACACACAGACACACACACACACACACTCTCACACACATACACACACACACACACACACACTCTCTTACACACACACACACACACTCACACACACACACACACACACACACAAACTCACACACACTCACATACACACATGCACATATTCGCATACGCATACACAAACACGCACACGATTAATTGATTTTGAAAAAATGATGTGGGCAGATTCATTTGAAAATGAACTCAAATAATGAATGTGTGTGTGTGCATCCTTCAGGACCTCACTGCTGTAGGTGTGTTTAAACTGTTATGTGTGTGTGTGTGTGTGTGTGTGTGTTTGTGTGCGTGTGTGTGTGGATCTTTCAGGACCTCACTGCTATAGGTGTGTCTAAACCAGGCCACAGAAAGAAGATGATCTCGGAGATCAGCAGGCTGAGTTTCCCTGACTGCCTTCCTGACAAGAAGCCTGTAAGAATGAGCATGCACGCACACACGCACGCACACGCACGCACACACGCACACGCACACGATAAATGAGTTTCCCTGACTGCCTTCCTGACAAGAAGCCTGTAAGAATGAGCACACATGCACACACGCATGCACGCACACACAAATGCACGGACACACGCATGCACGCACACAATTTTACACACACACATACACACACACACACACACACATATATATATATATAGATATACACACAAATGACAGTGTTTCCCATACATTGTCTTATTTGTGGCAGCCCACCACAATATCAACATTGACCACCACACAATGATTTTCTAAGTTGTACTATTTAAATTGGATGACATCCTTTCATTGTATAGCTATGTGCACCTTCTCACAGTCTCTCCTTGTCTCTCTGTCTCTCATCGAACCTGCATGCAGTTTAAAGATTAAACATTAACATTTGTTGTTGGCTTCATAACCACGCTGCACAAAACTGTTGCATTCAAGTTAACTCTGCAACTCTGTCCCCCAAGGGTTAGTCTTTGGACCATTCAACCCCTTGCTGATCCCACTTCCATTGGTCATAGCTATGCTGACACCAAATGATTGATTGGCCATAGCTATGCTGACACCAAATGATTGATTGGCCATAGTTATATTATACCAAATGATTGATTGGCCATAGCTATGCTGACACCAAATGATTGATTGGCCATAGCTATGCTGACACCAAATGACCAAATGATTGATTGGTCATAGCTATGCTGACACCAAATGATTGATTGGTCATAGCTATGCTGACACCAAATGATTGATTGGCCATAGCTATGCTGACACCAAATGATTGATTGGTCATAGCTATGCTGACACCAAATGATTGATTGGCCATAGCTATGCTGACACCAAATGATTGATTGGCCATAGCTATGCTGACACCAAATGATTGATTGGCCATAGCTATGCTGACACCAAATGATTGATTGGTCATAGCTATGCTGACACCAAATGATTGATTGGTCATAGCTATGCTGACACCAAATGATTGCTATGGATTTGTGCTGAAGTGGCGTTTCCAACTAAACTTGCCACGTGAGGGTAATGACAAGGGTTCCCGACACACAATCCATAGTAAGCACGCACGGAGAGTTGAAGTAAATGAGATGTTGTATTTATTCAAACAATCCGGTTCTCTTTCTTGGATGGACAAATTATGAAAACAAAGGAAAAACTAAAGCGGTAGTTTGCGGTCTGAAAACTGTACCGTCTTGCCATCTAACCCATTGCACACTTTGTGAATGTCCTAATTAAAGCCACCACTTCGCGCCACAGGCAAGTGAAAGGGGTGTGTCTACTACCATTTGACAGGTAATCAGGTAAGTACATACAGGTAACACACTGCTCAGGGTAATTAAGGTAAGTATGACACATTTTAAATTAAACTATATTATTTCTGTTAACTTAAAACCGTATTTCCATAATGTCATAACGTTAACTAAGGTACTTGATCTTATTCCACAGATAAGTTCACAAAACCCAAATATGGCTCCTACATTCTGGCCCCTAATTGTCAATGCTAAGGGATGACAATTACCAAATATATACAAAATATGGAGCCATAAAATATATTAATCAAACATGCTAACTGATGTCACGTCACAATTCAAATCTGTCCACAGCCATATTCAAGCATCAAAACATTTTTTTCTTTTTCCTTTTTCCTTTTTTTTTTAAAAGTAAACCCAAAGTTCATAGTGCTGGTCCATAGAGACCTCAATCCCCCCAAAGTCCATGGATGTGTGCATAAGTGTCCAAACACAGTCCATTGACTCCTGAGAGTCTATGTGTCAGTGTGCTGCAAGGGTGTGAAGTCCATGTATGTGCATAGCAGTGAGTGTAAGTGTACTGTGGATATGAAAGTCCATGAATGCATGTGTGGGCTGGTGTGTGAGCACGCAGGTCAAAATCTGTAGGTTTGTCAATATATGTGAATACGTGCAGGGGCATGGGACATAGCTCATAGGCCTGGCAGAGTCAGCCAGACCTTCAAGCCGATTCTTCAGCTTCTAAAAGCAAGCAAAGCTTGTCAACTATGACAGCAGTTCCTTTTGGTATTAGTCCATTTTTTGCGGTTGCTGCATCAGAGTGAGGTATTTAACAGTCCAACAGACAAAGGAATCGCCGGATAGCGTTGATGCAGGAGTCAGTGTTCAACATACTCACGGCTTCCAAGTGAATGGCTCTGCTCGCCAGAAAGATCACTCCCCATCTCTTCACAAGGGAACGACCCCTTTTTACCTCAATAGGTCCGAAGTAGTCGATGACTACATGTGAAAAGGGTGGTAAGTCTGGAGGTCCTCTGGCAGGTCTGCCACTTTGACTGGCATGCCTTTTCTTAAGAGAGTAAGCTCAGACTTGAAGTGACACTGCTGTTCATAGCAAATGATCGCCTTTTCTGCTTCGTCCAAATCATCCACTGTTAAGCATTGTTGCTCACCTTTAATTTTGGATGTCACATTCTCTTTGTCTTTCCGACTTCGCAGCAGAAGGAGCCTTTTGAGCTTCAGCAGTCAGGCTACAGCTTTGAGAAGTTTGTTCCATGAAGAGAAGTACTGAATCAGGGAAGAAGTTGCATTAGTTTCCAGCTTTAGGCAATTTACAGTAATGTCTTTTTTTACCTCAGGATCACTGTGGGGTAGGTGGCCCAAGTCCCATCAGGCCATTCAGATTCCTCCCTTGAAAGAAAGTGAGTGCCATGGAGGTAGGTCACCGTTCCGTAACCTGCTTCACCCGCATCACAGGAATGATGCAACCGAACCAGTCCTTACTGAGCCAAAGCTCTCAGGTTTTATACACCTGTCTATTTCAAATCTGTCCAGCTGACTCAGTTCTGTATTCCATCGTGGCACCTTTTCTGCGTAGCTTTTCTTAAGTACATCTTTCATGAATGTTTTGTACTCATTTGCATAAGCAGAATCCATTTTGAATCTCCTAGAGACACCTACTGTGCGCTGTGCTGTAACTAGATGGTTGTTAGACAAAGTTACATCTTCATCACAAAAAGACAAAGGAAAGTGATAGTGGTCGTTTTTAAACATAACTGACCTTGATGTTAGATCCACAAATCTCCCGTCCTCAGACATCTCTTTTTTCTTCTCATATTCCTTTTCAGGAAAATTATTGTTGTGTTGCCTGATGAGCAGATTCTTGATGTTCTCCAAAGAGATCCGATTAACTGTGACTGACTGTTTGCCACATCTATCCATAGCAGGACAAGAATTGAGTGGGCCATTGACCACCCATCCAAGCAGCGTCTTGACTGCATATGGTCCATCGTTCTGACTGTTAAGTACTTGCCATGGCTGCATTGCCTTTGGCACATCCATTCCAATCAGTATTTCTACATCAGCGTCAATGCTTTGCAGTGTTATGCCACTGAGATACAGTAAGGCCATCTTTTAATGTCATTTTGTGTAAACAAATGGTCTTTTGACACAGGGATATTAGCTTGTGTGTACACTCTGGGCAGTTCAATGAACCTGCTTCCATCAATGTTTCCTACTTTAAGCCCTGTGAGCTCGTAGCACCTCACCGTTTGCTCTTGTCCCATTGTTTGTAGAACAACCTCGGTTCTGCGTCCATTGACATTGAGCTGGTGCCTGATGTTATCCGTGCAGAAGGTGGCTGAGCTGCCTGGGTCAAGGAAGGCGTAAGTCATGATGGTCCTGGAGCCCTTGGATGCCTTCACTTGAACAGGCACAATGGCTAGTGTGCAGTGTCTGGCCCCTGTTGCATGATTAGCTGTGATCAGTGCACTGTTGACAGCAGTCTGCATTCTCACTGTTGATGTGTAGTAAGGTGGGATGTTTACACTTGCATGTCTCACAGATCATTCTCTTAATACAGTCTTTGCTGAGATGTCCCTTCTTAAGACAGCCAAAGCAATGTCCATTTCTCTTCAGGTGTTCCACTTTCTGTTCATGTGGCTGTAACTTAAATTTTTTGCAGTCAGTGATATCATGCCCATCTAAGCAAAAGCTACATACAGACAAAGATTCAACATGTTTGTTAAATTGCCGTGTCTGTACCTGCGATTCAGCTGGCATTACAGAAGTCACGAAGCTGCTTCCCCTTCTAGGTGTCTTCGTGTCAGGTTTGGCTTTCAAGACTGGACTTTTACTTGGTGGAGGATCTTTAATGTCACCAAACACTGGATGGAGTAGTACACTGGACTGATGTTCCAAAAACTCCACAAGATGAGTGAATCTTATGCGTGTATTGTTTCTTTGAGAGTGTTCATACACTACATTTCGCCACCGTTCATGAAGTTTATATGGCAGCTTAGAAACGAGCAACTTTAAATTAGATGCTACATTCAGTTCATCAAGATGGTCCAGAGTTTGCATTGCGTTAAGACATTCTCTTAAGTACAAAGCATACGCAAGAAGAGCCTCTCCATCATCAGGTCTTATTAGTGTCCAGTTAAAAGCCTTCTCTAAGTATGCATTAGCAATTTTCATTTCATTTCCAAAATGTTTCTTTAAAAGCTGTTTTGCTTCAGCATAGCCTCGACGGGCATCCATATGCATACAACTCCTCACTATGTCTTTAGCCTGTCCTTCTGTAAACTGCTCAAGAAAATAGAGTCTATCTTGGCAATTACTGGTATTGTTCTCAATTGAGTGTTCAAAAGCAAGAATGAAAGGTTGAAAAGACAGAGGATCACCATTAAAAACAGGTACATCTCTTTTGGGCAAGAGAGAAAGGTTCTGTTGTCTCACCATTAATTCTGTGAGGTCCTTTTGTCTGTGCAGCATTTCAGCAGCGGTGTCATGGCTGGACTCAAGCTGTGGGCTGGTGGGAGTTCTGATGCTCCTGGAGCTGCTGCTAACCCTAACCCTGCAGATGTCGTACTGCTCTTTGCAGTGGCGTTTTAGGCACAGTTGCCACAGGCCTAAACTCAAGGGCAGAGGCCTCAGTCAGAGTTGGTTCAGCAGGTTGTTGTTTGCTTGCCTCCAGGTACTCATTCATGGCATCCTCCTGCTCTCCACTGTCACTTAAAGCCTTCAGCTTTGCATCTGCCTCCGCTAATTGAGCTTGTATCTTCATGAGCTCCATTCTAGATTTCAGGGCCGCTTCCTCCATCTGAAGTGCGTGTAGCGCAGGCAATGCCTTGCTGCGGGCCTGAAGAGCAGCCATTTCAGCTGCAGCAATTCTTGCCACTGACGATGTTTTAGATATTTTGGAAACATTAGAAATGCTGTCTTTTGGTTCAACAGTTAACTGTAGTCTATGTTGTTCATTTTTTTACATTTCAACTTCTTTAACGAAGTAGTCAAAGTTCTGTGCTCTCGGTTCATACCAATCAACAGGATCACTTTCCCTCTCCTCCACGGTCATTAATGATTGTACTGATCTATGAATGCTTTTAAAGTCCTCAATGCTTTGGTGTAGCACTTGCATATTTTTCTCCTCTCGGTCAACATTTCCATTTTCAACAAGCAAAGATCTAATTTCATTAATTTGTCTGGTGCAAACACCTAGCTTTACCCGGCGAGAAGCCATTTCAGATTTTAAAAGTTTGCCAGTCTCTTTTGCCGTCTCGACATGGTGATGTTCAACAGTTCACGATGCACGTCAATAAAGTCTTATAAACTTGTCCAAGTCTATTCAATGATAGTTTACACTTTCACAGTTCGTTTACTCACTCGGTTTGCCGGCGTTTGGCATCCAATTCCTGCGGTGTTACGCTCATTCATGGATTGCTCCAATTACGATACGTTCCATTCATAAAGTCCGTTTAGGCCAAACGCGTCGTTCCATCAAGAGGTAAGTATCCAATGTTCGGCGTTAATCCACAAGTTGGTCCTTTAGTTCTTTCAAAGACGTCGGTCTTCGGAAGTTTTCAGACAATGAAGTGGCGTTTCCAACAAAACTTGCCACGTGAGGGTTATGACAAGGGTTCCCGACACACGATCCATAGTAAGCACGCACGGAGAGTTGAAGTAAATGAGATGTTGTATTTATTCAAACAATCCGGTTCTCTTTCTTGGATGGACAAATTATGAAAACAAAGGAAAAACTAAAGCGGTAGTTTGCGGTCTGAAAACTGTACCGTCTTGCCATCTAACCCATTGCACACTTTGTGAATGTCCTAATTAAAGCCACCACTTCGCGCCACAGGCAAGTGAAAGGGGTGTGTCTACTACCATTTGACAGGTAATCAGGTAAGTACATACAGGTAACACACTGCTCAGGGTAATTAAGGTAAGTATGACACATTTTAAATTAAACTATATTATTTCTGTTAACTTAAAACCGTATTTCCATAATGTCATAACGTTAACTAAGGTACTTGATCTTATTCCACAGATAAGTTCACAAAACCCAAATATGGCTCCTACATATGCTGACACCAAATGATTGATTGGCCATAGATATGCCAACACCAAATGATTGATTGGTCATAGCTAGCTAGATAGATAGATACTTTATTGATCCCCATGGGGAAATTCAAGGGTCTCAGTAGCATACAGACATCACACACAACATGCACTTACAGCAGAAGTGGTAAACATAAGTATAAGTATAAACATATAACTAAACTCCACTGTACAATAAAGACAGTAGAAGATAAGAAAACTAACAAAACTAAATACTAAATACACTATGTCATGGCCATTTCTGTTTTTTGTTAAGTTCACTTCGACCTGTGATTTGAATACGCCCACCTAGGCACAGGTGCAGCTATTTTAGGTCACGCCCGCCGCTCTAATTTAGTTGGAAAGTAATGTCGGGTGGCGTGGCATGGTTTTGGCGAGATACAAAGATTTTACCACTTAATGCATTTTGGATAATGGAAATGGAGAACCTTTGTTGGAACTTCATGTAAAGAAAACCTAAAGGGAGTGAGTGTCATGGTGAAGGTGCAAAAAGTAGTCCAACCATAGTCCTTTAGTTATGTGTGCATGGCAAGGTGCTCAAGAGAGTGAGTGTCATGGTGAAGGTGCAAAAAGTAGTCCAACATTAGTCATAGCTATATTATACCAAATGATTGATTGGTCATAGCTATGGTAACACCAAATGATTGATTGGTCATAGCCAGGTCATCAGTATAAGGGCTTGTGATTGGTCAGTGATGATTAGATTAGATTAGATTAGATTCAACTTTATTGGTAACTGTGATCGTGGTGTGTTCCTATAGGCCAGCTTGGCGGAGTGGCTCTCTGGGATTGGCCTGGCTCAGCACTATCAGACTCTAGTCCAGAACGGCTACGACAACATGGACTTCATCAAAGACGTCAGCATCGAAGACCTGCAGGAAATCGGCATCACCAAATTAGGTGAGCATTAATGTTAGCTATAGCTATGCTAAACTTACTCTACCAGTGACACCTGTCTGTCTGTCTGGTGACATCTGTCTGTCTGTCTGTGTGGTGACATCTGTCTGTCTGTGTGTGTGGTGACATCTGTCTGACTGTCTGTGTGTGTGGTGACATCTGTCTGTCTGTCTGTCTGTCTGTGTGGTGACATCTGTTTGTCTGTCTGTGTGGTGACATCTGTCTGTGTGTCTGTGTGGTGACATCTGTCTGTCTGTCTGGTGACATCTGTCTGGCTGTGTGGTGACATCTGTCTGTGTGTGTGGTGACATCTGTCTGTCTGTGTGGTGACATCTGTCTGTGTGTGTGGTGACATCTGTCTGTCTGTGTGTGTGGTGACATCTGTCTGTCTGTGTGGTGACATCTGTCTGTGTGTCTGTGTAGTGACATCTGTCTGTCTGTCTGTGTGGTGTCATCTGTCTGTGTGTGTGGTGACATCTGTCTGTCTGTCTGTCTGTGTGGTGTCATCTGTCTGTCTGTCTGTGTGGTGACATCTGTCTGTCTGTCTGTCTGTCTGTGTGGTGACATCTGTATGTCTGTCTGTGTGTGTGGTGACATCTGTCTGTCTGTCTGGTGACATCTGTCTGTGTGGTGACATCTGTCTGTCTGTCTGTCTGTCTGTGTGGTGACATCTGTCTGTCTGTTTGTGTGGTGTCATCTGTCTGTGTGTGTGGTGACATATGTCTGTCTGTCTGTGTGTGTGGTGACATCTGTTTGTCTGTCTGTGTGGTGACATCTGTATGTGTGTCTGTGTGGTGATATCTGTCTGTCTGTCTGTGTGGTGACATCTGTCTGTCTGTCTGTGTGGTGACATGTCTGTCTGTCTGTGTGTGTGTGTGTGGTGACATCTGTCTGTCTGTGTGTGTGGTGACATCTGTCTGTCTGTCTGTCTGTGTGGTGACGTCTGTCTGTGTGGTGACATCTGTCTGTCTGTCTGGTGACATCTGTCTGTGTGGTGACATCTGTCTGTTTGTCTGTCTGTGTGGTGACATCTGTCTGTCTGTCTGGTGACATCTGTCTGTCTGTGTGGTGACATCTGTCTGTCTGTGTGGTGACATCTGTCTGTCTGTCTGTGTGTGTGGTGACATCTGTCTGTGTGGTGACATCTGTCTGTGTGTCTGTGTGGTGACATCTGTCTGTCTGTCTGTGTGGTGGTGACATATGTCTGTCTGTCTGTGTGGTGACATATGTCTGTCTGTCTGTGTGTGTGTGTGTGTGGTGACATCTGTCTGTCTGTCTGTGTGGTGTCATCTTTCTGTCTGTCTGTCTGTGTGGTGACATCTGTCTGTCTGTCTGTCTGGTGACATCTGTCTGTCTGTGTGGTGACATCTGTCTGTCTGTGTGGTGACATCTGTCTGTGTGTTTGTGTGGTGACATCTGTCTGTCTGTCTGTGTGGTGTCATCTGTCTATCTGTGTGGTGACATCTGTCTGTCTGTGTGGTGACATCTGTCTGTCTGTGTGGTGTCATCTATCTGTCTGTCTGGTGACATCTGTCTGTGTGGTGACATCTGTCTGTCTGTCTGTGTGGTGTCATCTGTCTGTCTGTCTGGTGACATCTGTCTGTCTGTCTGTCTGCGTGTGTGGTGGTGACATCTGTCTGTCTGTCTGTGTGGTGTCATCTGTCTGTCTGTCTGTCTGGTGACATCTGTCTGTCTGTGTGTGTGGTGGTGACATCTGTCTGTCTGTCTGTGTGGTGACATCTGTCTGTCTGTGTGGTGACATCTGTCTTTCTGTCTGTCTGTGTGTGTGGTGACATCTGTCTGTCTGTGTGGTGACATCTGTCTGTCTGTCTGTGTGTGTGGTGACATCTGTCTGTCTGTCTGTGTGGTGACATCTGTTTGTCTGTCTGTGTGGTGACATCTGTCTGTCTGTCTGTGTGGATACATCTGTCTGTCTGTCTGTCTGTGTGTGTGGTGACATCTGTCTGTCTGTCTGTCTGTGTTGTGACATCTGTCTGTCTGTCTGTGTGTGTGGTGACATCTGTCTGTCTGTCTGGTGACATCTGTCTGTCTGTCTGTCTGTGTGTGTGGTGGTGACATCTGTCTGTCTGTCTGTGTGGTGACATCTGTCTGTCTGTGTGGTGACATCTGTCTGTCTGTGTGGTGACATCTGTCTGTCTGTCTGTGTGTGTGGTGACATCTGTCTGTCTGTCTGTGTGGTGACATCTGTTTGTCTGTCTGTGTGGTAACATCTGTCTGTGTGGTGACATCTGTATGTCTGTCTGTGTGGTGACATCTGTCTGTCTGTCTGTCTGTGTGTGTGGTGACATATGTCTGTCTTTCTGTCTGTGTGGTGACATCTGTCTGTCTGTCTGTGTGTGTGGTGACATCTGTCTGTCTGTCTGTGTGGTGACATCTGTTTGTCTGTCTGTGTGGTGACATCTGTCTGTCTGTGTGGTGACATCTGTCTGTCTGTCTGTGTGGTGACATCTGTATGTCTGTCTGTGTGTGTGGTGACATCTGTCTGTCTGTCTGGTGACGTCTGTCTGTGTGGTGACATCTGTCTGTCTGTCTGTGTGGTGACATCTGTCTGTCTGTATCTGTCTGTCTGTCTGTGTGTGTGGTGACATCTGTCTGTCTGTCTGTGTGGTGACATCTGTCTGTCTGTATCTGTCTGTCTGTCTGTGTGTGTGGTGACATGTGTCTGTCTGTGTGGTGACATCTGTCTGTGTGGTGACATCTGTCTGTCTGTCTGTGTGGTGTCATCTGTCTGTCTGTGTGGTGACATATGTCTGTGTGGTGACATCTGTCTGTCTGTCTGTTGACATCTGTCTGTCTGTCTGTGTGGTGTCATCTGTCTGTCTGTCTGTGTGGTGACATCTGTCTGTCTGTTGACATCTGTCTGTCTGTCTGTGTGTGTGATGACATCTGTCTGTCTGTCTGCCTCTATCTTTCTGCCTCTGTCTCTCTGTCTGTCTGACACTCTGTCTGTCTGTCTGACACTCTGTCTGTCACACTGTCTGTCTGACACTCTGTCTGTCTGTCACTCCAGGACACCAGAAGAAAATAATGCTGGCTGTAAGGCGATTGGTCGAACCAAATAAGGAGGTGGATTCCAGGTCAGAACCGAGCCAATCAGATGCAAGTTCTGAACAGCCAATCAAATCATCGCCGTCTGTAGAAGATGAGGTCAGCACTTCACCATCTCCAAGGTTACGGAGGGCAAATGCCCCTCCCCCTCTCACAAAGCCTCTGTCTTCTGATGGAAGCCCTGCACACACACCTACACACACACCTCCATACACCCCACCCAAAGCCAAACCAGACTCCCCCTCCCACACACACACGCACACACACACACGTCCATACACCCCACCCAAAGCCAAACCAGACTCCCCCTCCCACACACACACGCACACACACACACGTCCTCCTGCATACACACCTTCATCTCCCTCAAGCCCCGCACACACACATACTCAAGCACAGAGGCACACACACACTCCAGCCGAGTCACACACACACACACACACTCCAGCCGAGTCACACACACTCACACATACTCCAGCCGAGTCACACACACGCACACACACTCCTGCGGTGCCCCAGCTGTGCCTGCCGGAGGGCGAGGACTCCGCGACTCCCCCTGCTGGCCTGAGAGTGAAGCGTAGCAGCAGCAGCCAATCACAGGGCTCTCTCGATCAGGCCGGTGTCAACCGCAGCCAATCACAGGGCTTTGCCACCACCACGCGCCCGCGCAGGAAGTCCCGCCCCCCGACCCCACCCAAGCGCTCCTGCTCCTCCGTCTCCCATAGCAACCTAGCAGAGGGGACCTCGGCATACAATCAGACAGAGACGGAGGCGGGGCTTCTCAGCGTGAGCTACAGAGAGCGCCGCCGTAGTGACTGTGGTGTGGTTGCTATGGAAACGAGCCTGTCCTCATCAGCAGGAGGGGGGAGTGTCCGAGACATCGCTGCTATGCTGGAAATGACATCACCATTGGGGGGAGGAGTCACTGGAGGAGGCTGCAGCTATCTGCAGGTACACATAAACACATTCACACACACACACACACACTCACAGGTATATAATCACACACACACACTCACACAGGTATATATAAACATACACACACTCACACAGGTATATATAAACACAGACTCACACAGGTATAAACACACACATTGGGCAGCCGTGGCCTACTGGTTAGCACATCGGAGGGTTGCCGGTTCGAACCCCGACTGAAGTGCCCTTGAGCAAGGCACCTAACCCCTCAGGCCATCCTTAAAAATATTTTCGTTTGCCGTAACCCGACCGACCCTGTCAATTTAGAACCGACCGAAATATTTATTTTTTTCCCCTTTTAGACCGACCGACTTGCCGGTTGTAAACTTGCGTTAATACCGACCGATTGTTTTTTTTTACTCTAAACAACCAATACAAATGCAATAAAATAATATTTATTTTAGTAGGCCCAAGTATTGTGAATATAAATTGCCTAAATGCAAACGTGGCTCACTTTAAAAAAAACCTGTGGCGTCATCTCTACACCATTGGTTTTAGCCTACGCATGTCACACTATTGCCTACGCTTCGTTTCATTCACACAAACTGATAACGCTTTTACTTGGCACGAAGTTCTGGAAGAACTGTGGCCAGATCTTTTCTCATCCCTCCTCCCCCTAGTCTAACGGTGACCGTGTCGGAGTATTGAAATTGGTTGTGGTCTATTCAGCATTTCTCAAAATATGGGTCCGCAACATGGAGACTGCTGGTCCGCGGAGTCGTGGAGTGAAATTAGGCCCGGTGCTTCATCTGATAATTTGCTGCGCAGTTGATCAAGAAACCGCGGATCGACGAAAAAAGAAAACAAACGTTTCTGCTATCGATGTCATTAAACATGGAGCCCTACAATTAAGTGGTGGTATGAGCATTCATTCAGTGCGCGTCTGCGCGAGAGAAACTGAAACTAATCGATAACGTTGGTATCAAAGCTCCGCTTCAACCTGTTGGAAGGCTATTTATTTATTTATTTAACGAAACTTAATAGAACGACGTGGTTTTTTGGAACTTCCTTAGAAACAGAGCAGAGACTGTATAATACACTGTATAGCATTGAGTATTGTATAGTCAAATTTCAATATAACGTGGCCAAGAGCTATTGTAGCCTTATTTCTGGGTACATGTAGATGAGCCCTATGACCCAAAAGTCTGCCATGACCGGGCCTCAGGTCAAAGAAGTTTGAGAAAGGCTGGTCTATATAACCTGCATCAGAATGAGGTTTGCAATGGTGCGCCTGAAGGCACGGGTTGAAGACCCAGTCAGTTACGTCACGATATGCACATTTGTGTAAATTCATTCCTACGTAATCACCATGACCAAAATTGTATTTTTTTTTTACTTTGAATCTTGAAAAAAAAAAAATATTGACCTACCTACCGACCCATTTTTAATTTTTTTTGGCTGTTACTGCAAACAAAAATATTTTTAAGGATGGCCTCACTGCTCCCCGAGCACCGCTGTTAGTGCAGGCAGCTCACTGCGCCGGGATTAGTGTGTGCTTCACCTCACTGTCTGTTCACTGTGTGCTGAGTGTGTTTCATTAATTCACGGATTGGGTTAAATGCAGAGACCAAATTTCCCTCACGGGATCAAAAGAGTATATATACTTATACTATACTTACATTCAGGCACACTCACACTCTCTCACACACACTGAAACAGAGCTACCTGCAGTTACACACACACACACACACACATACTCTCTCACAAACACACACACACTCTCTCTCAAACACACACACACACACACTCTCTCTCTCTCACACACACACACGCATACACACAGACTACAAGTTTGTGTGTGTGATGGCAGGGCAACCTACAGACATACACATACACACTTTCACACACGTGGATGTACATGGTCACACACTGCATGTGTTTGTGTGTGTGTGATGGCAGGCCTGCTCTGATACACACTTTCACACCCGTACACACTATCACACACGTACACACATGCACTTGTTCACACACAGAGACTGCATGTGTGTGTGTGTGTGTGTGTGATGGCAGGCCTGCTCTGATAAACACTTTCACACACGTACACACACGTACACACATGCACTTGTTCACACACAGAGACTGCATGTGTGTGTGTGATGGCAGGCCTGCTCCGATAAACACTATCACACACGTACACACATGGACTTGTTGACACACAGAGACTGCATGTGTGTGTGTGATGGCAGGCCTGCTCTGATAAACACTTTCACACATGTACACACTATCACACACGTACACACATGGACTTGTTCACACACAGAGACTGCATGTGTTTGTGTGTGTGTGTGATGGCAGGCATGCTCTGATAAACACTTTCACACATGTACACACTATAACACAAGTACACACATGCACTTGTTCACACACAGAGACTGCATGTGTTTGTGTGTGTGTGTGATGGCAGGCCTGCTCTGATAAACACTTTCACACATGTACACACTATAACACACGTACACACATGCACTTGTTCACACACAGAGACTGCATGTGTGTGTGTGTGTGTGATGGCAGGCCAGCCCAGAGTTCCTGAGACGGCAGCGAGAGGCGGTGACCTTGGACGACCTTCAGGAGCGCAGACGCACCATCTGCGGGCCACCTACGGACCTGGTCGCCACGGCAACAGGACAGCACCCACCCACCATCCGAGAGGTCCCAGAGCCACGCCCCCGCTCTGTGATTGGTCACCTGGAAGGAGGAGGCGTGTCACAGGAAGAGTGGTCACGTGTGGACGCCACGGCAACCCTGCGGAAGCCCCGCCCACTGCAACAGCTAAACGAATCAGACACAAGCACAGTCCGCCGACGCCCCAAACCCCGCAGCACTGCCGAGCAACAGCCAATCACGGACGAGTATCAGAGGCGCCCCGTGTCAGACACTGGCACAGGGTCAGAGGTCATGTCTCGGCCCCAACCCCCAAAACCCCCCGTCTCCCCAAAACCCCCCACTGCGGCTCGCCACGACCCCCCCACACCGGTCAGGAGGGTACTGCTCACACCCACCAGCCCAGGTAAGAGACACACACACACACACACACACACTAGTCAGGAGGGTACTGCTCACCGCACCTGACACACCCACCAGCCCAGGTAACACACCTGTGTTGTGTTAATCAGAGGTGAAGAGCTTCCACACACACGCACGCACACACACACACACACACACACGAGCCCATTTAACTGCTGTATTGACAGGTGTGTGTGTTAGTGTTAATTTCGTCAGAGGAAATATGTTCGTCAACAACCTTTTTTTTCATGACTAAGACGAGACGATGACGAGACGGCACTAATGTCCTGAAACACTGACTAAGACTATCTTAAGATGCATTATTGTTAATAAAATGTTTTGCATGAAATAAAAACTAAGATAAAATCTCTCTTCATTTTCGTCTACAAAATGAGAAGACAGAATATCTAACTGTTACGTTTTCAAAATATTCCGAATGAGTTCATGCTCCTGTAGGCTAGTCTACGTGCTGTTGCTGCAACACTATACTACATGGAACAAGAACACCGGAGATTTCTGCCAGAGTTAAAGGAATTATCCGGAGTAAAATGCATTTTAGATCAATTTACGGATGATTGGGAGTACATACGTTGAGTTGACATCAAAATCATGTCATTCGGATGTGTTTTGAGATGTTCGATTTTACCGCTTTTAGTCAAAACTCGTTAGCCTGGAAGTGACCCGGGCATGTCATTTCGCCGCTACAAAACGCTATTTTTATACCTCTTCTACAGTTCCAAACAACATTACACTTACGTGGTAGTGAGTAGAGGGTCCCTAAAGCCAAACCGAAGTATCCCGATGTCTTTATGTGGTCGGATAGAGTCCAGAATGAATTTAATCAAGCCAGTACCTTTCCGAAAATGTTGCTGCTGCAGCTCCCATCTTTAGGGGAAAGTCCGTAGGAGTCAATAGCCGAGTGCAAATCTTTCTTTTTTATTTTCCACCCTGAACATGGGCAAAATGCCCCATTGACATCAATATGTTTTATATAGAGTCACCACACTGCCACCTGTGGTTGTATAGAGTAACCTGTGGTAGCTCTGTACAAAACATATTGATGTCAATGGTGCATTTTGCCCATGTTCAGGGTGGAAAGTGAAAAAGAAAGATTTGCATAAGATAAGTCAAATTGGTGTTTTTAAAAAGAAAAGATCATGGAGAATAAAGAAAAAAATATTTAAAAAATCTTTGTATATTCCCACAAGGTGTTTGGGTGCTCTGAAAATGAGAACCAAAATGATTTTTTAGACTTGTAAGGTCTGCTGTTCAGACACTGAAGGGATTTATTTTCTGTTCATTGTTTTTTGTGAGAGTGTTTCTACTTATCTCAGTAAGGAAAATAAATCAAGAGCCTATGTTGAGTACAAATATGTCTTCTTAAGGCTTAAACAGAGCCCAGCCAAAAACTCCAATAAAATTTGTATCAACTTTGAGGGACAGCTATGACCATGCAGGATTATCCAGACCAAATGTGATGATTTTGCTACATACTATTCCTATTTATGTACCAGCATGCAAAATTTGAGCCTCCTACATGGTTTAGTTCTTGCGCTGTGGGCTTGTGAACTTTGACAAAAAAAAGAGGCCGAACAAAATCGACACCCCCCTCCCCCTGTGAAACTGGCTGTATCTTGGAAAGTATTGATCTTACATAAGAGTAATTTTACAGTGTGTCTCCTGGGTAAGATAGGTACACCTGGTCATTTTTTCAGAATTTTTTGAGACCTAAGTGCGTGGGCCCTGGTTGATATGACGTGGAATGACCCTGTTGCGTTTGGGCGCATATCGCCATCTAGCGTGGCGGAGTAAAATATTAATAATTGGGTCTAGGACAGTGTTTCTCAAACTTTTTCAGACGAAGGACCACTTAACTAACCCTAGCAAAAAAATTTAAAAAAAGATTAGATCTACTTCAACAGTATATTAGTCTACACAATAGGCCTACTCACTGAACCACCTTAGTTATTGTCTTTGCACTTTGCTTATTGTGTCAGAGTATTCATATGATTTAAACTGGCATATCTTACATAGAGTGTTGCAGAACTGTTTGGATTTACATACAAGTTGGTTCAATATTGCAAACAACTCATCTATATTTTTATTTTACCACGTCTGCTCGCAGACCACTTGGGATAGCTTGCGGACCACTAGTAGTCCCCGGACCACACTTTGAGAAACACTGGTCTACAAATATCATGACAGTGGTCCAGTCAAATCTTTTACTGTCTATAGTCAAATCCCAGCTAGTGTTAATTTTGTCACCTATTTTTAATTTAGTCTTAGGGCCCTATCATGACATTCTAAAGTGCATCGTCACTCGTCAAAAGTCTATTCAAATTTAGTAGGATGTCCAGTTCACATTGGGAGGGGTTTCGTTATCAAAAGTGGAGCGCATGGCGCAACAAGGTGTTCCTAGGTTTTTTAATCAGTCATATGGGTGTGTTTGGGGCGTAACATCATTTCAAACCAATGAGAATGACGGTGCAAAGCGCGATATGTCAAATAAATGCATCGGTATTTTGGCATTCAACGGCGCATTTGAAGGAGGCTGCTTGCGAGACTGTATGGAATAGTTATTCTTAAACCATGCTTTACTAAAACCTAGCATAGCCTTCACGCATTTGCATTCGTCTATTATTTGAACTCATTGGCAAAGTGAAACTAACTTCACCAAGGAGTCAGTCAACGACAAGACAGTTATATGCACTTTCACTATTGACTGACAATGGGTTACCACCGAAAACATAGGCTGGAAAAAGCAACACTTACCCTAATGTTGCTCAAATGACTGAATAAAACAACATTTATCCTGCAGAGGAGTTGCTTAGCCTATATCTCGTGACAGTGCGTCTTCAGCTGTGCTCCATACGTGTCTCTCGCCTCTCCCCTAATCACTTTTAACCGTCATTACCAATTTGCAAATGATGGTGAATACAACTACTCATCATGAGATGTACAGTATTTCGTAATATCTTTATTCTAATTATGTTTCCCATTGTAATCGTGCAATTTGTAATGCTTTGCATGGACGTGCGCTGGTGTGCGTTCATGAATGATAGAAGGATGGTGCGTGCACCTGCCAATATGACGTGCGCTCTTAAAATAGCATATGAACAACTCGTCATTGACTTCTGACCAGGTTTAGGTGGTGTATGATAGCGATTTTTAGACAACACGCCAGGCCCCTCCCTAGGTTGTTAATTGTCACACCCCTGGGCGCGATGTTTAAAAAATAAACGTGCAAAATACCGAATTCAACTTTGCGCGGGTGGAAAACGAACTTTACGCCATGCGCTGGTGCCCAAAATACAGCCCTTAGTCTTGTGACGAAATGTCCTTTTTAGTCTTTGTCATATTTAGTCATTCAAAGATCATTTTTGTTAGTCTAGTTTTAGTCAAAAGAAAGCTAAAGGTATCTTAGTCATAGTCAGTTTTAGTCAAAACATTTTAGTCTTTTTTTATGACAAATTATTTCTGATTACCATTTGAGTCAAATAGTGTTTCACACATCTCAATTTTCCAACAATATTGTGTGTCCACAGAGCTACTCGTCTGTTATAATTACTCATTCTGATTTTTTGTCAGTTAGCATGTTTACATGCACAGCTAAGTCAAGCTACAGTTACAGCTCGGCTGGTGTCTTGTGTTTCTCTCTCAGATGTGAAGAGAGAGCCTCCACCTGTGGCTCCGAAACCCTCCAGAGCCAAGATCCCTGCTCCTGCACCTGTTACCGCTAGCGACGGTAGTATCCATGGAGATGCCAATCTCGCCTCACCTGTCTTGCAGAGAGATGCAAGCTCCGCCCCTCCAACTATGACCCCTCCCCCAGCTGCCATAAACAACTCCAGCAACCCCAATCCTAGTCTTAATCCTAGTCTCAATCCTAGTTTTAATCCTAGTCTTAATCCTAATCCCCTGCACAGGGAGCCCAGCCCCACTCCTCCATCCCCTGCCCAGACCCCAAGCCCCCAGACACCGCACCCTGTGAAGCCCCCCAGAGCCTCCATCGCTGGCCTGTCGGTGGACCTGCCCCAGCAGATGGAGCTGGATCTGGGTGGAGTGGAGGCGGTGCAGCAGAGACTACGGGAGGTGGAGAAGCAGAGGGAGGAGGAGGAGAGGAAGTTGAGGGAGATGGAGAGACACAGGAAGGAGGAGGAGAAGAAACTGAGGGAGCTAGAGAGACAGAGAGCAGAGGAGGAGGAGAGGAGGAGGAGAGGAGGAGCTGAGGAGGAGGAGAGGAGGAGGAGGAGCGAGCAGGAGCACATGGAGGGGGGAGGGGGAGGAGTCCGGAGGAGGAAAGTGGGCGTGGCCAGGCAGGAACAAGTTCAAGGAGAGTTGGAGGAGGTGGAGCCTGTTTCCGTGGAGAACAGCGTGAGGCCGGGGCCTGTCCCTACCCAACGGAGGCTCAGTGGCGTAAACCAGCCAGCGGCACCCACCCCACCTCCCTCTGGGCCTGCACGGATGCAAGGAGCTGGGCCACTTCCCTCTGTGCCGCATGGAGCTCAATCTCCCCCTGCAGACGTCCACAGACTGGAGGAGACCAGCACCAACCTAGCCGCTGCACTGCAGGTGGTGGAGGAGAAGATCAAGCATGACAACAAGTGAGTCACACAGTCAATTAACCAATCACTTGGCACATATCTCAAACAATTAACCAATCACTCAACTATCTCAAACAATTAACCAACACATATCTCAAACAATTAACCAATCACTTGGCACATCTCAAAAAATTAACCAATCACTCGGAACATATCCAGTCACTCAAACAATAAACCAATAACCACTTAACTCATTAATCAATCACCATTTAATAGCAAATTCACTTATTAACCCATCAGAAGTTATTAGCAAGTCAACTCATCAACCAATCACCAGGTTCTCTCTCTTCTTTCTTCTGTGGAGGAGACCTTGGTCAGCATTCTGGATGACATTGAGCCTAACTCATCGCTCTCTCTCTCACTCTCTCTCTCAGCATTCTGGATGACATTGAGCCTAACTCATCTCTCTCTCTCTCTCTCTGTAGTTCTGCGGAAGAGAAGACCTCGGTCAGCATTCTGGATGACATCGGCAGCATGTTTGATGACCTTGCTGACCAGCTGGATGCCATGTTGGACTAAATCCTACCCAGAATCCTCAGTCTGAACTCTGACCTTCTGAACCCGGGATATGGAGAGGTCTGACCTCATGACTTCATTAACAGATGGCTTCTACCTTTATGAGACCCTACTCTGACCCTGAGGGACTGGACTTCCTGTCACCAGGCAGGAGTTCCAGTAACCTGATTGGAGTTTCTGGAGTTCTTGTAACTTGAACAAGCTTCCACGTGTTCTATAAGAATGGATAAATGGTGACCTTTGACATTTCTCTGGACTGCCACAGTTCTATACCATTTGGTTCCGCCCTATCCTGTGGACTGCTACGGTTCTATCCCATTTGGTTCTGCCCTATCCTGTGGACTGCCACAGTTCTATCCCAATTGGTTCTTCCCCAACCTGTGGACTGCTATGGTTCTATCCCATTTGGTTCTGGTTCCGCCCTATCCTGTGGACTGCTATGGTTCTATCCCATTTGTTTCTGGTTCCGCCCTATCCTGTGGACTGCTATGGTTTGTTACCATGCTTTCCATCCAAACCAAAATGAAGTCTGTATCAGATGTAAATCTGCATACAAAACCTTCCAACATAACCCAAACATACTGTACATCTACACCCACCTCTGAACCCGCTACAGAGACCACATCACCAGACGGACAGACATGGAACCAACTTCTGGTTTCTTGAACTCAGTCAACCCTTACCTTAGCCCATGGTGAAGACCCTACACATTCCATTGAGTAGCCAAACAAGGCCATGTCATATCAAGCTGTGCTGTTCTTAATGTTAATGTGTGAAATATTCCTCTGTTCCACATGCTGTGTCTGTGTTGCTGTGACGTTCCCCTCCTGGTTGTGCAAAGGTCTATATTTGCTGTGGAATCCCCCCATGTAGGTAGTTTCAATGTTTTCTTTGT
Organism: Alosa sapidissima; assembly: GCF_018492685.1. Classification (NCBI taxonomy): domain Eukaryota; kingdom Metazoa; phylum Chordata; class Actinopteri; order Clupeiformes; family Clupeidae; genus Alosa; species Alosa sapidissima. The sequence continues at coordinate 38,342,209 of NC_055965.1, forward strand.
AACTGTCTAGACCTCAGATGTCAAGCTTTGAGGCAAACCGAGTTTGAGTGCCCACCCGTTCTCCTGAATCACTCAGCCTGAAGTCCCGTTATCTAGGATGTCATTGGTCCATTCAAGCGTCACTCAGCCCAACATCCTGTTCTCTGGCATGTCATTGGACCATGCAAGCATTACTCAGCTTGAGTTCCTGTTCTCTGGCATGTCATTGGTACATTCAAGCATCACTCATCCTGAGTTCCTGTTCTCTGGCATGTAATTGGCCCATTGAAGTGTCATTCAGCCTGAGGTCGAAAATAGATCGAAATACATCTCAATCTCAAATTTGAACTAGATTAGAATTGACATCGTAGCCACACCTCCAATGTCACATCCAGCATGCATGTTTTCCTTTGAGTGACATTCAGATATCAACTCACTTGTCTCCCGACGCTTAGTAGCTGAAATTCTGTTGCACGTGGGCTGTCTCCCAGAGGGAAGACTTTGGAGGACTCGTTATTGTCGTTATTTGTCATTCAACGATATACGTTATTCCTATTGGTAATCAACTCAGTAACTCATCGTTATACATCATTCCTATTGGTAATCGCATCAGTCACAATATTTTAACTCAGTACTTGCCCACTTCTCATCTCTCAATATCGCCCAAATGCAATCTCATCATTTGGGGTGATAGTTGTAATCTCGATATCGCCCAAACGCAATCTCATCATTTGGTGTGATAGTTGTAATCTCGATATCGCCCAAACACAATCTCATCATTTGGGGTCATATCCCCTATAGTCGTAATCTCGATATCGCCCAAACACAATCTCATTGCATGGTCGCTCATCATTTACTGTACTTGCTGTATAGAGTATCTGGATGGGCCTTTAGTCTAAGCATTCCTCCTCCCAAGTACCGGCAAGTGTGATCTTCACCTTTAGCGTTAGCATCATGTCTTCTTCTATTGAGTTAATCTATCTGAGATCTCATTTGTTACTAGGGTTAGGGTCAAATCTGATTAGGAGCCTACAGCATTCTGGACAAACTTCCTCCATAGTTGAGCTGATTTGATCTAGTCTCTTCCAATTTTTGGACTGGCTTAGATGAATTAAAGCACAATGCCTCTACCAGGGCAATCCATCACCAGCCATGCTGAGAGTACGTGTCTGAGTGAGCGAGTGAGATTTCTTGAATTTCCCCTTGGGGATCAATAAAGTATCTATCTATCTATCTAGATGTGGACTAGTGTGTCTGAGTCTGTGAAAGGACACAGAAAGTGACACGTGTTACTTCTGACTTCTTATTACTTCTACTCATTGGACCGTTTGATTTTGGTTAGGACCCTTTGATCTGATTGGACCTTTTGATCTGATTGGGCCATTTGATCTGATGAGGCCATTTGATCTGATTGGGCCATTTGATCCGATGAGGCCATTTTGATCTGATTGGGCCATTTGATCTGATGAGGCCATTTGATCTATTCGATTTGATTTGGTTTAGGCCTGTTTGATCTGGGTCACAGTGGATTTAATCTCAGACTGAGTGGTGATTGGGTGAACTGGGTTCAGATTTCCGCGATACAGTGTGTGTGTGTGTGTGATTGTCCATGTAGTTCAATTAATAAGACATTCCTTTCAATGTGCTAAAGCAATCTTCAGCGATACGGTGTGTGTGTGTGTGTGTGTGTGTGTGTGTGTGCTAAAGCGATCTTCAGCGATACGGTGTGTGTGTGTGTGCGTGCTAAAGCAATCTTCAGCGATACGGTGTGTGTGTGTGTGCTAAAGTAATCTTCAGCAATAGTCATCAGCTCTCTCTCAACTACATAACTGCAATACGACATCATCAATACGAGAGCTGTTTTTCCCCTCTAAGTATGTGTATGTCATTTGAGAGTGTGTGTGTGCTGCTTGAGCCTGCTGATCTTATAGCGCACACACACACACACATACACACACATACTCACAAACACTCACATATACACATGCACATACGCACACACACACACACAAACACTCACATACACATATGCACATACGCACACACACACATACTCACACTCGCATACACACATGCATATACGCGCATACGCACACACACACACACACACACACACACAAACACTCACATACACACATGCACATACGCGCACACACACACACACATGCACATACGCACACACATACTCACAAACACTCACATACGCACACACACACAAATGCCTCCCAGCACACCAGAGGCTCTCATGTGCTGCTGCTGATTAGAGCACCTCCTTCTGGTGGGCTATGTTATTGCAAGTAGATGTAATGACAATAAATTATTACAAGGCAATAGCTGAATACTCGATTCCTCTTGTTACTAATGATAAATAATGAAAAGTCATAAGAATATTGTTGGCTTTATGTTTCCATGTGTGTGGGAGGGGAGTGTGAATATGCGTATGTGTGTGGGGGGTGCATATGTGTGTGTGTGTGTATGTGTGAGAGAGAGAGTTCACAAATCACATCCCTTTGTCCTTCAGACGGCCCTCTGGTTGCTACGGTAGCATTTGTCCCTCAGACGGCCCTCTGGTTGCTACGGTAGCATTTGTCCCTCAGACGGCCCTCTGGTTGCTATGGTAGCATAGGAAGTGTGTGTGCTTGTGTTTTCTGCTTGTGTGTGTTAGTCTAGCACCTGACCGCTCAATGCCCCTCTGATCTTCCCTAATGTCAGTATTTACTGTGAGTGTGTGTGTGTGTGAGTGTGTGTGCGTCAGAGTGACAGAAACAAAGTGTATGTATGTGCCCTGAAAGACAGTGGATAGAAAATAAAAATTATGTTCTAGATGTTTCTCTGACTCGTTCATTATGTTCAAATGATGTTCTACAATGGGCATCGCTTTCAAATGACCACTTCAGTCGCGCATTACGAGGCATGAAGCTGCGTGAAACTTTAGTACCACTTTCAGCCACTGTGTGTCGCTCTGCCACTGTACATCGCTCTGCCTGCCGACCCTTCTGAAAAAGCATGCTACCATTAAACATAATTGTTGCCGAGAGTAATCCCAGCCTATGAATTCAATAACAAAATAAATCATGCATAATTAAACATTACCTCGATTTAGGCTACTTGGGTATGGCTTAAGGCTTGACTACACGGTGGTAACGAAAATCGAAATCGAAATTTGCTGTCTACATTATTGTCAGTGTTGGGGGTAACGCAACTACGCAAATCAAAACAGTGTCTTGTGTGATAATTGAGCCAGTAGAGAAATAACTGTTCAGAATTAATCTGTAGCCTTGGGTAGGCTTCTGCAGAAAACAATGTTGTTGCCGATTTAATACTATCTGGTGACGTTTTTAACAGGCTATGCAATAGAGGCTTAGACAACTATGACCCACGTTTTGGTTTCGTAAATTAATTTGCCCTACTTCTTGACTGCAATGTAGTCAAATGACATGTCATTTTTATTTTTCTGTACAATAAACAAATACATCTGCTTTATGCCGCAAAATTACATTCATATTTGGCTGACTTCTGCAGATGCGCAAAAAAACACTGCCAGGCCATTCTTAAAAATATTTTTGTTTGCCGTAACCCGACCGACCATGGGTCGGTTCCCCGATAATGCTCACTCTTAGCGCGCTAAGAAGACTCAAAAGATATATCTTTCCAAAGTTGTTTATGTTCCTAAGTGTGTTCCCCGAAGTGTCCCTTAGGAAGCTTCTTAACACGCTGCCTCTTACGTTCGACGTTAGAAAGGCGCTGTCCCAAGTGAAGGGGCTGAATTAGTTGGCATCGATTGCTCAGGAATCGATTTACCACTTCACGCGAAGGTGCATGACGGCGTTAAGAAAGACAACATGTTCTATGCAAATGAAACATTCCTCAAATTATTCCAGTAACATTTATTTTAACATAGTTTAAGTTATCAGTAAAATATAAACTATTAACTAAATTATCAAATTGTCAGTAATATGTTCACACGATATGTTGTGACGGGTAGACTAACCGGGTAGGCCTATTCCTCGCTAATCATCCACCCTCCTTATCCCGTTGTGCCACTTGTGCCGCTTCTTGACATGGGTTTAACGACTTCTAAACATTATGTAATACACTTTTATATTAATGGTAAGGTACCTTACAATTAGAATTGATTGGCAAGCAGCTGCAGTTACTTCTGTTTAATGCGGTATTGATTGCCATTGGTTAATGTGCAACAGCAACAAAAAAGAGCTACTGTATGGAGTGACATGGACTACACGGCTCCACGGCCGGTGCCGTTTTTGATTCAATACAAGGACACGTTGAATCGCTGCCATAGGCCTAGTTGCTTACCCATTTATAGATCTTAGCCATTTAGAGGCAAATTCTTTGCCAGCTTTTAATTATCAAAAGTGATAGCCAATTTGAACGCTTTAATGACATTACGAAATAGCCTAGGCTAATTACCACCATATTAGTTCTGATACCAAATAAAGTAAACTTCATAAATAGGCCTGCACCCATTGCGAACATATTTTATTATTAGTCTTAAAATGTCCATAACATAAAATCATCGTTGAGCCACAACATCATCAACATACTGTGGCCTACCATAGTTTGACTTGTACTGCGCTACTCTGATTTCTAAAGACTGCTGCACAGTGCCGGCGACAACGCTACGAGGGAGCTTACGAATGGTCCAGACCAACCTTACGAAAGTGTGACTTACACAAGATATACTTAGCGTACGAACGTGTCGGGAATCGTGCCATGACGTTAAGAGAGAGTTTAAGGCAGTGGTCCCTAAACTTTTTCTTCCAAGGCCCAGCTCACTATGCCTGGCTCTAAGAGAGGGCCAGAGACTCGGAGTATATCAACCATAAATAGCTTAGTGCTGTGAACAACAGCAGTCTACCTTAGTTGAATATTCCATTACATTTAATCATCACTGCAATTTAATACCATTGCTAGCTGTGTTTATGTTGCCACCATGCCATATCAGTATAACATGTAGCTCAAATGAAATAATACTAATAAAAAGACTCTGTTTCTTTGCATACATAGCTCAAGTTGTGAACAAGCAATATCCTACAAATAATTTAAAGTTATCAAACTATGAGAGTTTTATGAAGTGCTGGCAAACACATCTGAAATGACCACCATTCTAACTTTCACTCACCTGATGAGAACTTTGAACTCTGTATGAACATTTGAACGTGTGAATAAAAAATAGAAATAATTATCCCAGAAAGTCCCAGAAATATGACTTGAATAGAAGTTAGTTAGTTATTAACAGATAACTGATAAACTTTTAGAATAGTTTGAGCACTGATGCAGTCAGCATAGGCCTCTTACATTGTTTGCATGTAGGCCTACATTTCATTCCGTTTTCAATGGCAAACGCGAAACAGCGCCAAAACAACCACCAGTGGACAAAAAGAGTATTACATGTGTACTGTTAAGACTCGCCATAGAGAATGAATGAGGGAAATTACGGAGGTTATAGTTTGATGATGTCATACTCCCGTGCGGGTCAGATGCTATATACCACGGACATGTTTTGGGGGGCCACCCAAAATGAGGTGGCGGGCCGTAGTTTGGGGACTACTGGGTTAAGGAATAGGTTAAGAACTACTTAGCGATAAGAACGTTTTGGGGAACCGGCCCCATGTCAATTTAGAACCGACCCAAATATTTATTTTTTTCCCCTTTTAGTCCGACCGACTTGCCGGTTGTAAACTTGCGTTAAGACCGACCGTTTTTGTTTTACTCTAAACAACCAATACAAATAAAATACTATTTATTTTAGTAGGACTAAGTATTGTGAATATACATTGCCTACATACAAACGTAGGCTCTCTTAAATAAAACCCTGTGGCGTCATCTCTACACCATTGGTTTACGCATGTCACACTATGGCCTATACACTTCGTTTCATTCACACAAACATCTCGACTCAACGCTTATTACTTGGCACGAAGCTCTGGAAGAACTGTGCCCAGATCTTTTCCCATTCTTTCTCCCCTCTAGTCTAACGGTGACCGTGTTTCAAGAATTGAAATTGTTTGTGGTCTATTCAGCAAGTCTCAAAATATGCTTAACCCAGATTCAAACTCTTGGACAGGGGACTGATAACTGCTGCATAACGGCGGCTGTCATCAGCCGGCCTTAACGCACTGCGCCACAGAATTGACGGCGTGGGTGAATAGGGATAAATAACAATAGAGTACACACCTGTTTCACCAGCATATTTAAATTACTTGACTAAAACCGTGCATAACTGGAGGTACACCTGTTATCTCAGCAGTCTGTATGTCCTCATTTTGCGAATGCGAGGACGATATGAGTCTGTTGCAGTTCGTTTTGCCTCATCTAGAACATCTAGCGATCGTCTGTCGACCCTTCTACCTGCCCCGTGAGTTTACTTTGGTAATATTCAACGCTGTCTACATTCCTCCACAAGCCAACACAGATGCTGCAGTTTCAGAATTGCAAGAAGTGTTAAATAGACAACAACACACGCACCCTGAAGCTGCGCTTATTGTGGCCGGTGATTTCAATCAAGTACATCTAAACCGGTCCATGCCTGAATTTATTCAACACATTCACTTCCCTACACGTGGTGACAACACACTGGATCACTGCTACACACAGTTCAAGAACAGTTACAAAGCGAAGTCTCTACCAGCTTTCGGAAAATCAGAGCATGCCGCTGTTTTCCTACTGCCTATCTACAGAGAAGTCAGACGGACCCCCCAGTGACGAAGGAGGTCAAGCGCTGGACTGACCAATCGGAAGCCAGGCTACAGGACGCCCTCAGCAACGTTGACTCGGAGATGTTCAAGACGAACTCTGCTGACATCAATGAGTTTACGGAAGTATCATTGAGTTACATCAATATGCTAACTCAGTGATAAGTGTGGTATGAATCACTGAAATAAATATAAATAAAATAAAATACATTTAAAACATAAAATACTATCAAACATATTAGAATGGATGAAAATATTTTATCAACCGATGTCAAGAAAATGAAAAGAGATACAAATTAACTTTTAACAAGTTTGCAACTTCTGCAGTAGGTAGCAGTAGGCCATGTAGCATTTGAAACTGCTAGCTGACGGTAGCTGTTACAGGCAAGAGGTGGAGTTTTTTTAATAATGAAGACGTCAAAACTCTGTCGTGGCTTCAGTCTGCGAAGGGAAGCTGAAGAGGACAAATGTGGGCCAGAACAGCTGCTAGCAACAACCGGCACAAAACAGTGAGGAAATATGAGGAAAATGAAAATGATATCAAATTTGGATTTATTTGTGCAGCAAGTAGAGGAGGCTTACTGTAGCAAGCAGTGTGCTGTATGTATGTGAGGTGATGACAGTGATGATGTTAATGTGTGTGTTTTTTTTGTGTGTGTGTTGGGGATGGGGATGGGGATGGGGATGGGGGTGGGGTGGGGGGGGGGGGGGGGGCAGAAAGGCTAGGCAGTCAAGGACATGGGTAGATGGAGGAGAAATCAAAAATAATAAATAAAAAGTTCTATGTGATTTATTTGGAGCGGGAGAGAGGAAGAGCCGAGGCCACAGTGTGTGGTATGTGGCGACGTTTTGAATCCATGAAACCATCGCATCTCAAACAACATCTTACAACCAAATACAGGACACTTAACGACAAACCAGTGGAGTTTGATTTCGGGGGTTCCATGTTCCATGTTCCATATGTGTTGTGCATACATTACTTGAAAAGAACTTGCTACAGTTATGTATGAACAGTGAAGGTAACGATCTCTTGTGAAAAACATGTGAAAAACGTGAACTTGAAGAAGTGAAAATTGAACAATATGAACTATGAAAATTGAACAACTTGAAGCTACATCTATAAGTGTGAACATGCTTAACAAAATATGGGAACAAAACATGGGAACTAAACGTGCATTACGAATCAGTGGGAGCCCTGTGCTTGTTTCCCTGCAACAAGGTTCCATCTGGGGGTGATGGAAGACAGTGACACCGTCAGTGTGTTTGAAATGTCCAGTCGATTGCGCAATTTGGTCTTAGTTGCAGTCATTGCAGAAAACCCAGCCTCGCATAGATACGTGGTGGGAAATGGTAGCAACGTTTTCAGCGCTTTTACGGCTATCTCGGGATATTCTGCTTTGGTTTTGATCCGAAAAACCCGCCAGAGAGGTTTCCTTATACACACTCTTAAGACCACCGTCATTTGCAATTTTGATCAACTGCTCTTCCTCCTGCGCTGACAAGTTAGGACTATTCGGGATATTGACAAATGGGTTGCGGACCCACTCATTGGTTTGCCGTGGATCTTTGGAGGATGGGAAGTAACGCTCAAACTCATTTGAGAGCGCAACAAGGTGATCGCGCACCAGCTGCGAGAGAAAGGGCCCTGCCTCAGTCTCTCCCAAAACCCCCACTACTGTTTGGAACATATCAAATACACCCCGGTCCACTCGTCGTCCCCACAAATCAAGCTTGGCTTTAAATGCAGCGACTTTATCTGCCAGTTTAAAGACAGTCGTCATTCTCCCCTGGAGTGACAGGTTGAGGTCATTAAGCAACCCAAATATGTCACACAGGTAAACAAGTTTTGACACCCAGTCCTCATCACTAAAATGTGCAGCTAACGGTGACTTATCTCTGCAGCGGCTCTCGCAACTCAAACACTCTGGCCAGTGACCTGCTAAAGATGCTTGTTTTTTGTTGCTCATTCTAGCAGTTTAGCTAACTTCGTGTGACACTACCGTTCGCTAAGAAGGTGAAGTGAGCTGACCTGAGGCTGCGCAGCGCTGAAGGCAATATGTAAAAGTGTTGAAGGCGGGACAGACAGACGTAAGAAAATAGACCTTGCAAAATGCAAACATGCGTGCAATCAAACAACTGCATATAGACCTATACCATGTAAAAACGTGACATTATTGCGAATTAAATTTAATTTAGTTTGCATGCATTTTTTTTTAAAACTCATGTCGTAGGCTACGGCCCGGTTAGGAATGTCCTGCGGCCCGGTGGTTGGGGGCTGCTAATGTATAGGACTAAAACAGGTGTTCTTGATGGATTACATTTAATGAAAGAAAAAAGAGCTTGTTAATCTGTTATCAGGGTCAGAGGTCATGATAAGAGATAAACTGTTATCACTTCAGACTCGCTAAGGGAGGTTGACCTCAGAGGTCATGATAAGAGATATATGGAGTATAACTGAACTAATGAAAAAGATTTTGGACCAATAGTGGCATAATATCATTGGGCAGTTTGTCTGCGACCCGCCAGCAGACCGCCAGAGAACCGAGCAAAATGCCAGCTCACCGCCAGCTATGCCCCCAATGGACCAACAGTGGTCCGCCAGCCTCTTGCTATCTGGGATGAGAGATATCTTAATTCACATGTTTTCAACATTTACAGGATTTAGGATGAAAAATGTAAATTCGCTACATGTAGTAAATTCATTTATTTATTTATTTGCTTACAGTTGTTTACACACGTTTTCACACGTTCACACACGTTTTCAAAAAAAAAACTCTGTGTCTATTTTTCAAAACTCCACATACAAAACCAACAATTGCTCACACAAAATGCAAAATGCCTCACCTCACATTACAAACACTTTTGTCATAACATGACATTTTGGATATCATGTACACACTGTTGCTCAAAACCTAACGCTCTTCTGTCTTTCATAGGCTTTATGTATTTCTATACAAGAGTGAAAGTTACGGTATCTACAGAGAGAAGTTGAAATACACAGTAAAAATGCAAGCAATATTGAAACCAAAAAAATAGTGATTTTTCCCAAATAATTTGCTGTTGCGAATACAGTATTTTACAGCCAACAAGAACAAAGCAAAGCAAAATACAATGACCACCAGATGTACATGGAGTTCTGAAAAAGCTGATTCTGCCTATGGAAATGACTGACTACTATCAAATTACTTTGCTTTTTCAAAGAAAAGTGTGTGTGTGTGTGTGTCTGTTTGTCTGTGTGTGTATTGAGCTAATGGTAACTTGGGGAGACACAAAAATATAGTAAAAAAAGACAAGTTTTACTGTACATAAAGTCAACTTTTTGTAGAACATTCCTTTCAAAGTATCTGCATTGGTTCTGAAATTCTCTATTTATAGGCCTATACTAAGGCAATGAATGCTGTTTTACACATGTGAAGAGAGAGAGTGAAGCACTAGTGATTTAGTGTTCACTGGTGATTTCGTGTTCGTTTGTTTTTAGTGTTCGCTTTTTCATGGGTTGTGTTTGAAAAGTGAAATCAAGTTACTTCCTGTTAGATTGTTGTGTGTTAGGTAGAAAATTGTGTGTGGTGTTTTGCAAAATGTGTTTTAGTAAATTGAAAACTGAGTCAAACATTGAGAATTAGTGTATGGTTTTGCAGATTTGGTGTGGGGTTATGATGTTTGGAAGACATGTTTAGAAAATTGTGTAACGAGCAAAGATATACACGAACCTGGAGAAACTACTGGAAGTACGCGGGCGCCATTACTGAGCTGTTGCTGGGTAATTACTGAGCTGTTGCTGGGTAGCATTGCGCCATTACTGAGCTGTTGCTGGGTAATTACTGAGCTGTTGCTGGGTAGCATTGCGCCGTTGCTGGGTAGCGTTGCGCCATTACTGAGCTGTTGCTGGGTAGCGTTGCGCCATTACTGAGCTGTTGCTGGGTAGCATTGCGCCATTGGGTAGCGTTGCGCCATTACTGAGCTGTTGCTGGGTAGCGTTGCGCCGTTGCTGGGTAGCGTTGCGCCATTACTGAGCTGTTGCTGGGTAGCATTGCGCCATTACTGAGCTGTTGCTGGGTAGCGTTGCACCATTACTGAGCTGTTGCTGGGTAATTACTGAGCTGTTGCTGGGTAGCGTTGCGCCATTACTGAGCTGCTGCTGGGTAGCGTTGCGCCATTACTGAGCTGTTGCTGGGTAGCGTTGCGCCGTTGCTGGGTAGCATTGCGCCATTACTGAGCTGTTGCTGGGTAGCGTTGCGCCATTACTGAGCTGTTGCTGGGTAATTACTGAGCTGTTGCTGGGTAGCATTGCGCCATTACTGAGCTGTTGCTGGGTAGCGTTGCACCATTACTGAGCTGTTGCTGGGTAATTACTGAGCTGTTGCTGGGTAGCGTTGCGCCATTACTGAGCTGTTGCTGGGTAGCGTTGCGCCATTACTGAGCTGTTGCTGGGTAGCATTGCACCGTTGCTGGGTAACGTTGCGCCATTACTGAGCTGTTGCTGGGTAGCTTTGCGCCATTACTGAGCTGTTGCTGGGTAGCATTGCGCCATTGGGTAGCGTTGCGCCATTACTGAGCTGTTGCTGGGTAATTACTGAGCTGTTGCTGGGTAGCATTGCGCCATTACTGAGCTGTTGCTGGGTAGCGTTGCGCCATTACTGAGCTGTTGCTGGGTAGCGTTGCGCCATTACTGAGCTGCTGCTGGGTAGCATTGCGCCATTACTGAGCTGTTGCTGGGTAATTACTGAGCTGTTGCTGGGTAGCATTGCGCCATTGGGTAGCGTTGCGCCATTACTGAGCTGGTGCTGGGTAGCGTTGCGCCATTACTGAGCTGTTGCTGGGTAATTACTGAGACCAGGTTCACCCTGAGCACATCTGACGTCTGAAGATTTCTTGGAGAATGTAATGCTGCCTGCAACATCATTCAGGTTTGGTGTGGGCCAGTGATGGTCTTGGGAGGGATATCCTTGGAAGGACGCACAGACCTCGGCACCCTCACTGCTCTTAGGCATCAGGATGAAAACTTCAGACCCATTGTCTGACTCTATTGGTGCAGTGGGCCCTGGGTTCCTCCTGGTGCACAACAATGGCTGGACACATGTAGCGAGAGTGTGCAGGCAGTTCCTGGAAGATGAAGGCATTGATACAATTGACTGTTCCCCCACACTCCCCTGACTTAAATCCTATTGAACACCTCTGGGACATTATGTTTTGGTCCATCCAACACCGCCAGGTTGCACCACAGACTGTCAAGGAGCTCAGTGATGGCCATGTCCACATCTGGGAGCAGGACACCATCTTCCGTTTCATTAGGAGCATGCCCCGACGCCATCTACCATGTCAGTGCCGTACGAACTACTGAGTACAATCATGAGTTGCTGCAATGACATTCAAGCAAAATGGACTAGCTTGCCATATCATTTTTTCACTTAGATTTCCGGGGGGGGGGGGGGTCTTTGAATTCAGTCCTCTGATAATTTTCATTCCCAAATAACGAAGTGGCATCCTTTCATTCCTAACATATTACCCAGTCCATATCAGTTTGTATCCTACCTCACAGGACGCTCTTTTAACGTTATCATGGCTTGGACAGCTGTCTGCACCACACCATCTCACCACAGGGGTCTCCCAGGGCTCAGTACTGGGTGCCCTTCTCTTTGCTATCCACACCAATTCTTTGGGACAGATTATCCGTTCGCACAGCTTCTCATACCACTGCTATGCAGATGACACACAGCTCTATCTGTTCTTTCCACCTGATGACCCATTGGTCTCGGCACAAATCTCTGATTGCCTCTCAGGCATATCTACATGGATGAAGGCACACCACCTCCAGCTAAACCTCTCAAAAACCGAACTGCTGCTCCTCCCAGCTAAACCTACCATACATCATGACATCAACATCAAAATTGACACCCTGTCTGTTGCACCTACCAGGGCTGCAAGAAATGTAGGAGTCGTTCTCGACAACCAACTAACCTTCTCCGATCATGTTGCCTCAGTCGCCTAGTCATGTCGTTTCACACTCACAACATATGGAAAATCACGACTTGTCTCAAGATGCTACCCAACTCACAGTGAAACCCCCTTCAGATGATCAAGAATGTGGTGGCGCACCTGGTCTACAACCAACATAAAAGGGCACGTTACCCCGCTGCTCATCCAGCTACACTGGCTACCTATGGCTGTCCGTATCAAATTCATGTCTCTAATGCTTGCCTACAAAGTAGTCTCCAGTTCTGCTCCCACCTACTCAAATGCCCTCATACGGCATATTTGCTACCTCCTGACCGCTGCACTCCTCAGATGAATGACGTCTAGCTCTGGCACGGTACGCTGGTACGCTCAGGTCAATCCAAACTTGATGGAAGGTGCTACCAGTTCCTACTAGAGCAGGGGCATCCATCTTAACAACACTCCTAAAGACCCAGCTCTTCAGAGAATATCTCCTCTCGTAGCACTACTTACAACTAGCTAATTCTAGCACTTACCACCTGACTAGAACTGACACTTGACTGTATAAAAACAGCACTCACTGATGCACTTTTTCCTATTGTACATTTTTGAATTGTTTTAAATTGTTCTAGAATTGTTGAGAGAATTGTTTTAAAAACTTTAAACTGTTTACCAGGTTGTAAGTCGCTTTGGCTAAAAATGTGTCAGCCAAATGTAATGTAATGTAGATATCCAGCATAATGTGTTTTCCCCTATTGAGATCTGAAGTGTATCGTTTTTTTTAAAGCAGTGTATAGTAAGAGTTAAGGTTTGCTCCGAAAGAGAAGAAGGTAGAATAAAGAATTTATTGATGATGTAGGTAGTTACTTCCATTGACCAAAATATAGAATAATTGGCTTATTTTCTTGCACATGGTGGCCATATTGGAATCTTACCAGATTATACTTGATGCCTCGTGTATTATAGATGTTGTCATGTGATAAAATTACTTTTCAAACAATTTCAGTCATGAATAACAATAGAAATGGTCTATATTTTCACATTTGGTATCCACCATATTGGATTTCAAAATGGCCAACATCAGGTTTGCTTGGAATTCATGTCAATAGCCTCCTTGACCCTAAAAATTAAGTGTTAGAACTTAAAATACTTTTTTATCTTGTTTTAATTTTGAAGTTGTATCAACAATTCTATTAAGAATGGTGGCCATATTTGAATTTAAGATGGCGGCCACTAGGGGGCGCTATGTGTTGGGGTCCATTTCAATTTTTGATCACTGGGGGTAGTAGTATAACTGTGCCAAGTTTCATGCTTTCTGCAAAAACTGAACGATTCCGGTGCTTAGCCGCTGTACTATACCAGTTGGAACAAAAGAAAAATGTGAGATACACAAAATACCCCGGGTCGACTGCCCCTGTCTGGTAGCCTAACGTTACCATACGGTTTGCACAGATAGCAGTTAGCTGTACCTTACCCTTTCCTTTTGAAATGTGAAAATTCGATAAACAATGGTCACAAATGAAAAACATGAATTAGTTTATTTAATAGCCATTCCTTTATTTATTGTTGCCAAATGGACAGATATTTTTATAGTTTCCTCGTTAGCTAGCCTAGCTAGCATAGTTATTGCTGACTAGAGCTACAGTAGTTAAGTAGATATAATATCAACCTAGTCCCAATTATGTATTTCCTCATTCTCTATTCTAAGCTAATTTCATAAATAATCTGTAAGATCGCTTGTACCTTCATCTGTGACCGGAGGCCACTGTCTAACATCATCAACCCAACAAGCCATACTGCCTGGCTGTAGCTGTCATTGAGGGTGCATTATCACGGAGGTTTGTTTACATATCATATTGAATTGGTTGTGTCCACTGGAATAACAGCCCGCGATTTACGACTGTCTCACTTCTTTTATAATGTCGAGTGGGAAAACATGCCAAATGGACAGATATTTGTATAGTTTCCTCGTTAGCTAGCCTAGCTAGCATAGTTATTGCTAACGTTAGCTATACAGTAGTTAAGTAGATATAATATCAACCTATTTCAGCAAACACACTAACGTGGCCATCACGTGGCCGCAACGTGATTTTCCAACCAATGTTTACGTTGCCACCGCGTTAATTTCCAACGTGGCGGCAACCGGAAAAGTGAAAGACGCCGTGATGTTGCCGCCACGTTATTTAGCAACATTACCGCGACATATCGGAGACATGCAGGCAACCTTCCTGCAACTTAATGTCCACGTAACCGCAACGTTATAGCAACATTGAAACCCATGTTGGAGGTCGCCAGAATGTTGTCAGGATGTTAAAAAAAAAAACAGCTCTGGGCGGATCTGCAGATACAGTCCTCATTTGCCCACTCACTTGGTTTAAGAAGAACAGAGCGACATTTAACATTTGATTACACCATTTATTTAAATTCATTTAATTTGGGAGTTCCTGCCGATGACTTGACGTCCTGCTGCTGCTACTCCTCCTCCCCCTCCTCCTCCTCCTACTGCTGCTGCCGGGCCTGCAAGCAAAGAAGAAAACCTTTAGCTTTCAGGTAAGAGCTGCACTTTTATTGAATTTGTGCAGACTGTCCCGAAGTTTTACTTACGTTTTATTGTGCTGCATACTCCGGGTTCCGAGCAGTGGCAGCTTTTCCTTCCCCTTCAGGTTGCTGCCTCCAAATTTAGTAGTGTGGGCTACAGAAAACAACATTTCAATTAAGAGAGGCACAACATAGGCAACGTTTTCTGTCACCAACCATGAGAGAAAGGGTTCCACTTTCATCTCACACACACAGGCTACTTGCTCGTGTCTTAGAATATGCCAAACTAACGTCTTCTCTGGGGAGTCCGTTACTGCATATATCTCATAAAATCATAGCACACCATCTACTAATTACACTTGTCATATTCAATAACATTCACATATCATATTAATATTAAAACACTAACATTACAGTACAGTAAAGTACAGTAACAAAGCAGTACAATAAACGTAAATCTCCGATTGTTTTTTTATATCATTCAATTAGCTCAAAGTTATCCTAGCATGCTACATGCTAGCCCCATTCTAATGCAATTGCTGCTACGCGATGCTAATCACTCGCTAGCCTTAACAATTTTTGCTAGCAGATAAATTACTCACCGGCGTTCAAAAGAAGTGGATAAAGACGTGAAAACAATGAGGAAAGATTAAGGACAAAGTAGAAATAGTAAAACGACTTAAGAGGTATTAAAAATGATTCAAGATAGAAAGGTGTCAAGGAGTAAAAGGATTTGATTGAAGTGTAACGTTATCGAGTCCATTGAACGTAAAATAAACAAATTCTGGTATCCAAGCATCACGCTTGTCAAAATAAAAGCATTTCCCGTTGACTAGAAAATCGTATGTCCTTCTGGATTTTTAATTATTTTGTTATTTATTCAATTTATGTACCTATTTATTTAACATTGGCAACTAATTTTGGGTTTAGTAACCAATGCTTAGGTGGGTCACACCTTAACCCCTCTCCATCCAAAAAGCGTTGCAATATGACTGCCGAGTGGAGGGACTTGCCTAAAAGGACTTTGGATCAGTCAAACTCACCCAGTAAACAAAATAAAGTCCTGGCGACGTCCCCTAAAGGTCCCCTGGCGAACGTCACCTCCTCGACATTGTGTAGAGTTCCCTTTAAGTCCCGCGGACCTCTGTTCGGGAGGTCTAAAAGACATCCACGAGACTTTGAGAGGACGTCCTGTAATGGTCCGCGCGACGTTTATATTTCCGCGATGGTAAAAAAAAACAAAAAAAAAACATGAAGCGTGATTTAGTATGGTAGGCTATTACTTTCTTGTAAGTCTCAGCGTTGCTAGGAGAGACGGAACATTAAAGATGAACTGAACTGGAATTTGAAGTAAAGGTGATATAACAGATGCATTTTATTTCTTCTCATTGGTACAATTAATAAAATGGATGAATTAGTTAAAAGGGATAAAATGGTATGGTAAAAGTGTTATTATTGCTACATGGGCGCCGCCATGTTGGATTTCAACAATCGGTTACGTCACTGGCATGGTAAGCTACTCTGTGGCTAACTAACACCAGCAGTGTAGCCAGTGGTCTGAGGCAAGCTGACATGGCTGAGGAAACAGAAACCTACAGGTCTAGGGGGGGTTCATACTGTATTGCCCCTGGCTGCAGTAATGAAATGTATAGGGCTAGGGCAGCTGGGGTTAAGACACATTTTCACAGGCTACCTTTGAAGAGAAAAACAGTCTTAAACTCATGGCTAGCTGCCTTAAAGCTGGCTAGCCCTCCGACAGCTCCTGGATTTAGAGTCTGTAGTGACCATTTTTTAACAACAGACTATGTAGAGAGCTATAATTTCAATACAACAGGGTCACTGGTGAGGATCAAGTCCGACAGACTGAAACCTGAGGCCATTCCATCAGTTTTTAATTTTTCAGACTACAGTACAGGGCTGACCGACAGACCAACAGAAAGTATCGTTAACACCACCAATGCTATCTGTCGGAGAGACAGGGCGCTGAAACGCTCACGTCAGGCAGAGGAGAGAGAGGTATGTTTAACTGTTATCCAGCAGGTCTACTAGGCAAAGGGCTGGATGTAATGAAGTTGTCAAATACACAAAACACATACATATTCACATACACACATAAATAAAGCCTTACTAGGATTTATAGCGTTCAACAAAACTGACACACTGGGCATGGAGTCACAAAACGAAGCTAGATACCATACGATCAAACCTAGGGAGACGGCTAACTTAGCCTCTAAACACGCTGAACGCATTATGTCAAACTCCACAAGCTAGCATTCCGACCATAGACTGTATAAACCATGACTCCGATGATATCACAGATCGATAATAATGCAGTTACTAGCTGCTAACTAAACCACAGCGGGTCTGTAAACAGAATTCAATGTCCCTTTCTACTTACCCTGAAGCTAGCTGATGTTCACCGTCTTGTTGATGCAGAGTTCAACTCGCAGAAATAGCTGCTAGTTCCATAGTAAGAGGTATCCGAGCAATATACTTATCCGTGCAATATCCACCAACATCCACAACGAAAAATCTGCCAAACTCAGCGCTAGCCTCAAGTAAACGGCACAACTCGTGACTCCTTCGTGCATCTGTGTTCAACCTGGGGTAACTCATAAGCGCAGATAGCTTAACAAGCGATCCCATTGGCTGAATTCTCCAATCACGTTTTCCATTTATCTGCCTCGTTTTTTTCTGAAACGCACAGGACCTCAACCATGTTTTGTCTATTTTCTCTAAATGCACACTAAGTTTAATCAGTCTCTATTTTTTAAAATGCATATTGTGCTGGGATACAATAAATGAGAGTGCACAGTGCTTGGATACAATAATGTACATAGTAGGCTACAGTCCTCCAACCTCCCGCCATATTTCACTCTTATAACACCATAAACCACAATTGGGCCATTAATAATTTGTAATAAACCCAAACACAAATGTGAAAAATAATAATAATACATTAGGAAACATAACAAACCACAAGAAAACAATTACTTCATCAGCACAATGTTTATTAGTTTATAGTGCACAGAATTATGTAACAGCCCTCCTCCTCTCTCTTCCCCTTTTCCTCAGTTCAAGCAGGCCTGCATGTCTACAGTGGGCAGTGAAACAACCGTAAATGACAGGGATGAGGAAGATCAGGACATACTCTGTGAACCCGTAGTCAGTGTATCTGTTGGTACCCAGACAGACCTAGTTGAGGAAAACATTCATGAGGGCAGGAGCATAGGTACACTAACTGATGACCTGGTCAACCTTTCAACATTAGTCAATGACCATCTTTACTGCCCTGCTGTGGAAAACTTTGGCCACCCTGATAACAAATCTGTCCCCAGAACCTCAACACCACAGCATACTCTGGAAGTGTCATTCGAGCAAAGCATCAGTGAAGAGGAAGATAATGAGGTGTCCTTAGAGGATTATGATGAGGACTTTGGTTGGACAAGCGATAGTGCCAGTTGCAGTGATGTAGAGGAGGAAGAGGAGGGAGAGGAGGAAGACACAAACTGCATTGATCAGAGAAAGAGCATAGTTGCTCATCAGCAGTTGTTAATGTTGTTTTCCATGTGTCATTGGGAGGGTTGTGGCAAATGCCTAGAGGAACCACCAGTGTTGTCCAACAGTGGTTTTGGGGTGACTGTAAAAACACACTGTGTTGATGGCCATAATTACATTTGGCATTCGCAAAATCAAGTCAGGGGAGTCATGGAGTGCAACATAACTGTTCCGGCTGCGGTGTTTGTGACAGGGAATGAATGCAGTCCTTTCCTGGAGGTATGCGAAACTATTGGCTTGGAGGCCATGTCAGAGAGGCAGTGGTATAATATCCAGAAAGCCTACGTCATACCGGAGGTTAACTATGCCTGGGCTATTCACAATGAGGGGGTCATGAGTGCTGTGAGTGAGAAGCCGATCACTGTCTCTGGGGATGCACGGTATGACAGCCCTGGGTATAATGCAACCTTCGGCACCTACTCACTGCTTGACACAGAATCAAAAATGATCGTGGCTCAGGAAACTGTGCGGGTGACTGATGTGAAAAATAGCTACTGGCTCGAGGTAGAGGGTATGGAGAGATGCCTGGCCAAAGTTGCGGACCACGGAGTCTCCATCTCTGTGTTGGCCACCGACTGCCACCCATCTGTCCAAAAGGTACTAAGAGAGAAACACCAGGAAATCAAACATGAGTATGATCTATGGCACATTGTCAAGAATGTAAAAAAGAAAATTTTAAAATGCAAAAATCCTGACCTGAGTGAGTGGACCAGGATGATCACTAACCACTTGTGGTTTTCTGTCTCTTCCTGTGGGGGAGATAGAGTAAGACTCAGGGAAAGGTGGATATCTCTGCTACACCACATCACAAATGTTCATGAGTGGGTGAGCGGGGAGACAATAACGAAATGTGACCACCATCCCTACACCCCAGATGAGGAGAGCAGGCGCCCATGGCTCCGCCCTGACTCTGCAGCCTTTAGTAGCCTCCAAAAGGTTGTCCTGAACAGGCAGCTCCTCCAAAATCTTGACAGGGTGACCGAGGGCATCCACACAGGTGAATTAGAGAGTGTTCATGCTCTATACAATAAGTATGCTACGAAGAGAAAGGCCTTCAGCTATGAGAGCTTTGAAGCCCGTCTTCGCCTGGCTGCACTGGACAACAACTACAACATTGAGAGAGAGAGGGCCAAAACGAAGGCAGGTGGACAGAGATTCAGGCAACAATTTTCAAAGGCTGCCGGTCAGTATGTGGTGGCACCAATAAAAGAACAGAAAGCTTACAGTTTCCGAAAGGATATTGTCAATGGAGCCATCATAAGACGCAGGGAGTCTAGCACCATACAGGCTACCTTACAGGAACAGAAACAGGAAGCTCACCCTACCTTGGGCCAACACAGAGGACTTACCAAACCAGACAAAGAGCATTCTGTGGCAAAACACCTTAGCCGGTTCACCTAGTAGGAAAAATAAAACAGTAAAATCAAAATCTAATCAAAATCACATTTAACCTATACTGTATAATCCCTACAACATATATTTTTTGTATATATACTAATCTTATTCCTACATACAATATTTCTGTTCATCCATAATACACCTACTGCATAACATATTCCTTGAAGCAATATCAGTTCAAATGATTTTTTTCTATGCTTACCAAAGTTACCTTTCAATTATTTGATGTTATCCAATAAAATGGTGGCTACATGGCAACTTTTTAAACACCAAAACCCCCTTGTCTTACTGTGTCATTGCTGATATGGTATGCCTCCTCTTTCAATAACTGAATGTGTCTATCATCAAATAAAAGGGTGGCGTCTTCCAGTAAACTTACGTTACTCTTGGCATTATTGATTATGACTTCTGAACCAGCAGAAAGTAGATTAGGCTACCTTTGTGCAGAAAATAATGACACATCAAACAATCACATAATCATGAAATCTAAAAACATCAAATCGACCTTCTTCTGGGCATTACAGTATGGCCCTATCGCACACCATGCTAATCTGGTTAAATGTTAATACCAATGGTGGTACTTGGAAAACCAAATATTTTCTGAGGTATTCAGGATGAAAAGTTTGAGAACCATTAGCTGCTAGCTTCAAGAATGTAGGCTAGGACCTAGTCCTTTATGAAACGTATTGCTATATGATGACCAAATTGATAATCTGTACTTTATTTTCTCTGCCTTGTCCACAAAAAGTATTCTAATCGTGATTTCTAGTGTTTAATCCTAGATATGTCAAGGTATGTTAAGTAAGCTTATCGGAGCATGGTGACATTACAAGGCAGATGTGTTGAAAACGGCAATGATGACGCGTCTCACACATTGCTGTCAGAATTACATTTTATTTACAAGTCCAACGCATACTCGAATCCTTGATATTCGGCTGAGGGGAAAAGATCCCTAATATAGTTGACTGCACAGGACGGGATCGGAATCCTATTCCTCCTTCCCACATGCCCCCTCGCCCAAAGAGTGAACTGCCGGTAAGCTGTCAACCTAAACAGTCTAAGAAAAAAAAAGCATTTAACAGTTTAGCCTAGCTTAGCCTAGCCTAGCCTAGCCCAGTCACCAATTCGTAAAATAATCGTACATACATACCTGCTACTTATGGGGCGCTCCAGCGTCTCAGCTCGGACATCCCTCAGAGAAAGCATTGCCACCTCCAACACCTCTCTTTCACCGCACAGCATCCGAAATGATCTATGCATGGTGATGCATTGTACACCCATCAATAAATGGTCCAGGTTGACTTCTCTGCAACAGATGGATTCCAGAGTGGTGTCCATGCTCCGGCAGCGCCCACACACACACCAGTCACTGCGACCCAAACGACCCTCCTGCAGGCCTACTGAAGGTGAAACTGGAGCCTGAAACTGATTGTCACCCATCTGGTGATATTCAGACACCACAGGCCTGTCCCTCACAGGCTCAAATGCATATCCCATGCCATTAAAATTACTCATTTTCCTGAGTGTGTAATGTGCTGCAGCTGTTGTCTATGGACCTTCTCAGAGCCTACCATGCCAGTGACGTCATCGAAATTGACAGCGTTCTAATACTAACAAACGCATTTTTTTGTGTTGCTTAAAAAAGCTATGTATTGATTTTTTTTATTCAATTTTTTAGTGTAATTTATATGTAATTGTGATAACTAACACGTTATCAACGTTGATTATTTCAGTTCAGTTCATCTTTAACATGCATTAACGACTTGTTCTACAACTACACAATCAACTTCACTCACCTCATATTTTCACAAATAACATCCTCCGAATGCATTAATAATAATAATAATAATAATAATAAAGCTTTATTTGTATAGCACCTTTCATACACAGAATGCAGCTCAAAGTGCTTTATATTTGAAGCATGTAACACAATAATAGTCAGTCAGTCATTATCAATCACTTTTCTTTGCTGTTTATGTTATACTCAGCAACATATCAAAAATATAGAAAATGACGTCATAAGACTGGCAGCCTTAACCCTCTTACCCCCCACAAGCACGCCATATGGCAACTGTGGCAAGGAAAAACTCCCATATTCCAGGAAGAAACCTTGAGCAGAACCTGACTTAATAGGGGGAGCCCATCTGCTTCTGGCTGGCTGCGCCCTCCAATAGTAGCAGATGTAGAATAATCTGAAAATGTAGTCTACAGGATAAGATGAGTTAACTAAAAGCTTTCCTGTACAGGTATGTTTTCAGATCTTTTTTAAAAATATTTACTGAACTCGCCTGCTTGATGTACAGAGGCAGGGTGTTCCATAGTTTGGGGGCATAATAGATAAACGCAGCTTCTCCACTTTGTTTGTGGAGCACTTTGGGTACGATTAAAAGATTAGAATTGGATGATCTAAGTTTCCTTTGTGGTTGATAAGATATTAAAAGCTCAGAGATATATGAAGGTGCTATGCCATTCAGAGCTTTGTAAGTAATTAACATAACCTTAAAATCAATTCTATAGGAAATAGGGAGCCAGTGCAGTTCAGCCAACACAGGGGTGATGTGTTCTCTCTTCTTAGTCTTAGTTAAAAGTCTAGCCGCAGAGTTCTGTATGAGTGCCAATTTCTTTAGATGTTTTTTGGGAAGACCAGTGAAAAGTGCATTGCAGTAGTCTAACCTGCTAGTGATAAAGGCGTGAATTAGTTTTTCTGCATCTTGTTGAGTTAAAAAGGGCCGCACTTTGGCAATGTTTCTCAAGTGGAAATAGGCTGTCTGAGTAACTTTACTGATATGGGGCTTAAAACTTAACTCTGCATCTAAGATGACACCGAGGCTTGTTACTTTTGGTTTGACCTGGTGTGCCAAGTTCCCCAGATTACTAAGAATAATATTTCGCTTTAGTTTTGGTCCAACCAGAAGTACCTCTGTTTTGTCATCATTTAGTTTCAAAAAGTTTTTGCTCATCCACTGATTAATGGAGGTTAGGCATGCAGTGAGGGAGCAAAGGCCATCTGGGTTAGTTGGCTCCACAGAAAGATACAATTGGGTATCATCTGCGTAGCTGTGGAAGTTTACATTATGCTGACTTATGACGTTTCCCAATGGAAGCATATATAGAGAAAATAGCAGGGGACCAAGGCAGCTCCCCTGGGCCACACCAAAAGGCAAGTCATGTTTTTCAGATACATGATCTCCTAGACTGATATAAAAATCTCTGCCAGTAATGTAGGTTTGAAACCAGTTTAGAGCATTATCAGAGAGACCCACCCACTTCGCAAGGCGGTGAATTAGGATACTATGATCAATGGTGTCAAATGCCGCACTCAAATCCAGAAGAATAAGGATTGAGACTTTGTTTGAGTCGGTAGCTAGTCTGAGATCATTGACTATCTTTACTAGAGCCGTTTCTGTGCTGTGATTTGATCTAAAACCTGATTGGAATTTTTCAAGGATACTGTTTTCGTTGAGGAAGGTATTTAACTGATTACAAACAACTTTTTCAAGTACTTTGCTCAAAAACGATAGATTTGATATAGGCCTGTAGTTGCTCAGATTGGTATGGTCAAGATTTGACTTTTTAAGTAAAGGTTTCACAACAGCGGTTTTAAAAGCAGTTGGAAATATACCTGTTTCTAATGAGGTATTTATTACCTTGAGAAAAAAGGGAGCTAAGCCATCATATACTTTTTTGAGGAATGTAGTAGGGATTGGATCTAAAACACATGTTGAGGAGCCGGTTTGAGTTATAATTTTACCAAGCTCAGATTGAGTAATAGTGCTAAAGGACCTTAATTTTGGGGGGCTGTTTTTGGGTGTACTATCAAACATATTACTTGTGTTACCAATAGCCTCCCTTATAGAAATGACTTTGTTTTTGAAGAAGTCTGCAAATTCTTCACATCTTAGAGAGGATGCCTGACTGAGTGTATCAAAAGGTGTTTGATGCAATAGCCTATCAATGGTAGAGAACAACACTCTAGAGTTTCCACTGTTTTCAGCAATTACCTTAGAGAAGTGGTTCCTCCTCTCATTCCGAATAGCTCTATTATAATTTGCAATTTTTTCTTTTAGAATGGCACGGTGAACCTGTAACTTAGTTTTTCTCCATGTTCTCTCAGCTTTCCTACATGATCTTTTTAGATCATGGATATTTTCGTTCATCCAAGGTGTCAGTTTGCTACAGGGCCTTTTTTTAGTCTTTAAGGGTGCCACTCTGTCAAGCAGAGCGCCTAATTCACGATTAAGAGCCTCTACCATTTGATCAATGGGATGATGTAAAATATCTAAATTTATGGAGTCTATAAGAGCTATGAACTGCTGTTCTGCTCTAATGTCCAAGAGTCGCGATTTGATTGCAATTTCGGGATGAATTTTTGGAGTATGTAGTACAATATTAAAAGATACACAATGATGATCAGACATATTTATATCATTTACTGATAAGTCTGTGACTTCTATCCCTCTGGAAATGACTAGATCGAGGGTGTTGCCAAGGTTGTGGGTGGGTCCTGTAACATGCTGCTTTAGCTCTAAACTGTCCAACACATTAAGGAACTTACTGGCTTTAGCATCAGTTGTCTTATTGACATGAATATTGAAGTCGCCATTTACAATTATCCGATCATAGCTAGTGATGATGAGCGACATAAGTTCAGAAAACTGGTCGAGAAAGCCAGTCCATAGTTTAGGAGGGCGGTATAAGGTTAATAGAAGTACAGCTGGGTCAGCCTTCAGAGTGAGGGCAATATACTCAAAGGAAGCGAATTCGCCAAAGTTGACTCGTGTGCAACTATATTTGTTTGAGAGAATGGAGGCAATTCCACCACCTCGTTTGCCTTGTCTAATTGAGTGGAAGAAATTATAATTTGGGGGACAAGTCTCAACAAGAACAGCTTCGCTGTCTGAAGTCAGCCAGGTTTCAACAAGAAACAGAAAATCCAAATTTTTTTCACTAATAAAATCATTGATTGCAAAGGTTTTGGTAGTAAGTGCACCTATATTTAGTAAACCCATGTTAGCTGAAAATGCCTCTGGCTTTTGAGGAATATGCTGAGGTATGGAAAGAATATTTGTTAGGTTTCTGGTTTTAAATTTGTCTTTTCTTTTTACTATACGTTGGGTAGAAATCAACGTTGGAATAGAACTATAAGCATAAGTCATGCTATTGCATGACACAGCTTGATCTATGGTAGTAGTATTGTATGTTACCCTGCAGAAAACATTCTCAGACTCATCCACATGTATAATGCCATTCGAATCAATACCTGGGGGGCGTGAATCTGTAATATTTTCTACAGAATGTCAATGTCTCAGTGTGGACGCTATGTTGTCAGAGAGTAGCCTGGCTCCATGTTGGTTTGGGTGGAGACCATCACGCTTCAGCATACTGGGCCTCTCCCAGAACAAGCCCCAGTTGTTGACATAGGGGATGCTTAGGGAAGCGCAGTAGCGTTTGAGCCAGGTGTGGAGATCGAACAGTCTGGACCATCTCTCAGCACCTTTTCTGTAGGTAGGGAGAGGCCCAGAGATGACAAAGCGTTTTTCTGTGCCCATCAGAGTTAATGATGCGTAGACATGGACATTTATACCGGGCTAGGATGTACTGCTTTCACATCTACGGTGTCATTTTCTTAATAAACTAATACGACGTTTTAATGGGCATATCCCGTAGCATATTGTTCAAAACATCATCAGAGTAGGCCTAGGCTAGCCTAAGATAAATTGTTCAAACCATATTGTTTCAAAATATTAAAAACTAATAATAGCCAAAAATACTAAATGAATCGCAATGCATGCTGGGAAGCAAAACTCAACATGAAATAATATCCTTAATTCTTCTGCAATGTAGAGCTAGATCGTTTTGCTTTGCAAATTAAGTAGTCACTTCTGTTGCTAGACAATCCTAAACAAATGCTACGTGGTCTGTTTTTAACATTCCTCTAGTTTTATTGCATTGTATTCAGCTCCAAAAGTCGGTTCAGTCCCAATTCGGCCGTGTGTGTATTTCTGAAAATAAAACAGATAATAAGTACGTGACTACGTTAAATAAACCACTGCCTATTTAGAGCATGTTACATGCATCAAGTAATGACAGTTATCTGAAGAAATGCACATTATAGGCTAAGCTAGAAGCTAAGAACAGCGACTTTGCTAACGTTACACCAAGCATCACATCAGCTAACATGAATTTGATAAAATCCCTTTCCTAGTTTGTAACGTTATACATTAACGTTAAACTCAAAATGTATGTAGCACATAGGCCTACATTTTGAGTTTAACGTTAACAACCCTTTTCCCAGTTTATGAAGTTGTGCGTCTATGAGCAAATTTGCTCATAGACGCACAACTTCATAAACTGTATGATATGTTGCCTTAATGCAGCTACTGCTAGAGAGACTAACAGACTAGATAGATAGATACTTTAGTCATCCCCAGACGTGTAACGTGAAGTCGTGCATGGATGTGATGTCTCCGTCCTGCAGGCGGTAGCCAGAGTGCTCTCAACTCCGCTGCCATGTGTGAATAAACCAACGCCCCCCCCCCCCCCCCCATGTCCCCGGTATAACGTTATTGTCGGGTCCTTAGAAGGTATTTGAAATGACCAAATGCAAACGTCATCCGAGGGACCTGACGGTGACGTCCCCAGAAAGTCCTGCACCGGATGTCAATAAGGTCACCGGAACGTCCGCTAGAGAACATGACGTTCGGGACCAATCGGGGACGTCGTGAATGTCGGCATAAGGTCCGGGGGACGTCCCGTGTTTGTCGGGCAGCTAGCTAGACAAAATTGTTCTTGTATAGCTGTCTTTGCACACTTTACCATTTTGCTTGATATTTTATTAAACTGTGAGTGTGTGAACAGAAAGTATTAAGACATTCTTACCTTTTTTTCTTTTCCAGGGACCGAACTGAAGAGGGATCGATCCACAATTTTGGAGACAACCGGAGGCAAAATTGATAACCCTGACTCAGTTGCGACAGCAGAACCAGCATCTCTACGGCACATTTTGAATCAGAATTTGTTTACTAAGGACAACTTTAGCTTGATAGAAAACTTGCAACACTTAATTGACATATGAACTGATGTTGGATTGGCACCACTTAGCCTACTTGCTGATCGAATAATTTGGTGAATACAATAATAATTGAATTATAATTAAGCTGGTGTTGTAATGTAGAATTATTTTCTCATGCTATGATTTCATACAACATTTGGGTTCTATGGAATTATTTGTTTTCTTATTGGACAGGAGACAGCTATTCCCAAAAGTGGGAATATCCCAGGTCAATAGAATAATCTGGTGTTTTAAGGTTAATTAGTCGGCGGCAGAATTAATGTATTGAATCAACACAGCATTTGTGATCTCGGGGTTGTTACCTTCGCCACTCGGCCTCAGAACCTCGAGGTTACAGCCAAACAAAACACCTGTGATTATATCATTACCCAACACTCCTACTCACACAATTTCAAATTGCTTAACCTCATTTCAGCCTTGGTAACTGAATACTAAAATTAAACTCTGGTTGATTGTCAGTTATCAGTCTTATCCTGTGGGTCATGTGCACTGCTGTTATTTTCTTATAACTTAAATTTGGACTATAAAGCATAGTTTGGATTGGATTCTGATTAGCAGTCAGTGGTTTAGCTACTCTCCACCTCAGCCTCTCCAAGGTCTTTGTGCTCTCTCCTGGTTAACCAAAGCCTACCCTGCAACGTGGTTTGTTTGTACACATCACTTAAATTCATGAAACAAATGAATTTTACTTCAAATGTTAATAGAAAGAATTGTCAGTGTGATTTATTAATGTGTTCCCTACATGCATTTAAAATAAATAATTCATCAATTCAGTATCTGAATATATTTGATTGCAATTTTTTTTAACTGGGTCAGAGTTTGTGGAAATTAGAAAATTGTAGTTCTGGATGGTCAACATTAATCTCAGTTTAGCATTATTTTTGTGGGGATGAGTCATCAGGTAGTAAATAAACAGTACAAACCAGTGGTCCATTTTTCTGGCTGGAAGATAGTTTGACTTAAAAAAAAGAAAAGAAATAATATCTCTGATTATTATTGCATTTGATATAACCTCAGCTAACAATTGGTGTTGGGGAACGGCAACATGACCATAGCGCCACGTTGCGGCCACGTTATTTAGACCACTAAATGGCAACGTTGCCAAATGACCATAGGGCCACGTTATGGCCACGTTGCTCAAGTCACCAAATGGCAACGTTGCGGCCACGTTATTTACACCACCAAATGGCAACGTTACCAAATGACCATAG
Source organism: Alosa sapidissima (assembly GCF_018492685.1). NCBI lineage: Eukaryota > Metazoa > Chordata > Actinopteri > Clupeiformes > Clupeidae > Alosa > Alosa sapidissima. The sequence continues at coordinate 38,370,615 of NC_055965.1, forward strand.
CGCCACGTTGCGGCCACGTTATTTACACCACCAAATGGCAACGTTACCAAATGACCATAGCGCCACGTTATGGCCACGTTATTTACACCACCAAATGGCAACGTTACCAAATGACCAAAGCGCCACGTTGCGGCCACGTTATTTACACCACCAAATGGCAACGTTACCAAATGACCGTAGGGCCACGTTATGGCCACGTTGCTCAAGTCACCAAATGGCCACTTCATAGTGGCAACGTTGTGGCCATGTTGCAGGAAGGTTGCCAGAAGGTTAGTTGGCCGTGACCAACTGGCAACTTATAGGCAACGTGGTTGTTTAGTTGTGTGTTAGCTGGGAATAGTTAAGTAGATATAATATTAACCTAGTCCCAATTATGTCTTTATTTCCTCATTCTCTACTCTAAGCTATTTTCATAAATAATCTGTAAGATCGCTTGTCTGTTGACCTTCATCTATGACCGGAGGCCACTGTCTAACATCATCAATCCAACAAGCCATACTGCCTGGCTGTAGCTGTCATTGAGGGTGCGTTATCATGGAGGTTCGTTTACATACCAGTAACAGCTCAGTAATGGCGTCGCCACAAGATGGCAGCCTCCACAGAACGCTCGTCGGATTCGTGTATAGTGTGTAAGCAGTTGAAAAAAACTGTATTTGCTATGTTCCCTTACAGAGTCCCGCCCATCCGCTAAACCCCCAGTGGACCTCTAGATTGAAAAATCGTCAATGCAAGTGAATGTGAGAAAATAATTATTTTCTGGTCCCGTTTAAATTGTGCCATGAATGTGAACATATGTTGTCTGTGAATTTTTTATATAAATTTTCATGTTACGAGTTTGACAGTATATTATATGATTCTTCGGCTATCAGTTGTGGAAAAGACATAACGAGAAAGACTACAGAGAATTAACCGCATCAAACTTCTACCCGCTCAATTGTAGCAATCTTTACACGAAAATTTATATTAAAAATTCACAGACAACATATGTTCACATTCATGGCAAAATTCAAACGGGACCAGAAAATAATTATTTTCTCACATTCACTTGCATTAACGATTTTTCAATCTGGAGGTCCACATAGACAGTAAAAGAAATGGACGAACAGACTCCGTCGTTTTCAATGGGAGGGCACTGAGTCAAATAGAACGATTTTTCAGTTGGTCCCCCCCAGTACTGCGCAGACTCACACTTAACTTCGTGACGTTAGCCATCGAACTGAATCTTGTAACTCATATGATAGATACACAGAAATTCTTCTCACACTTCCTTCGCCTTCAAAGTCATCAAAGTAAACATTTATTTATGTATTATTATTAATATCATCCTCACCAAGTCGTGTTAATGTTGAAGCTACCATACATGATCATCTTCAAAAACAGTCATGGTAAAACAAAACAAAAAAGTTATAGCCTTGAAGCTAATCTTCTTTCCACTTTTCCGACCTACGGTCAATCCATCGAAAACCTCTGAAATGATTAGTGCCGTTTTAAAAAAAAAAAATAGGTTTACTTTTTTATTATTATTAGGTTGCCTCTGTGTAATGCTTTACCTTAACATACGGTCGTGTATGCTAGGTTTTGCTTGAGTTATCGTCATAGACAGTAAGGTGGACTGAGCTTCTTATCCAAACAATACGGTTATCTCCCTACAGCGCGAAAGAGAGATTACATCAAAGCTAGCTTCCCTCCAACCGAACAAGCTAACCATTCTTCTTACGGGTAACCAACGTTACGGACGAGGTAGTGGAGTCTGTTTTGCCTTTGTAGTGTTTATGTGGATTACACAGAAGCTACAATATCGGCACGGGATATATGTTATATGAAGTTATGGTATTTCAAAAAAATCCTAGAATGAATGGGCTTCTATGGGAGTTAGCAGAGAGGTGGTCCCTCCAGCCTACGTCGATTCTTCTACTTCCGGGAATTCGCCTACCCCCTTGGAGGTCCAGCGGGGATAGCGGAAAGGGCGGGACTTACCAGCTCTACAGTTCAATCAAAGATTGTTAAGGCGGAGCAAGATACTTCGTCATAGTTCATGTCTATGGGCGCGAAATGGGGATCGAATCCTGTCTGCATAAAGAGGCGTGTCGATGACGTATTGACGAGCGTAAGTTGCAACCGGCCAACAGCAGCGGCAGAAATAACCGGCGCACACCTGATATAAGGTTGATTTTCTCCAGACTGGATTGCTCAAAAATGCTAAAAATGTACCTGAAATGTTCAGAAGGGTTTGAGGATCATGAAAATGTGCCCGAAATTCACATTCCTAACTCTATAGAACCAAGAGCATATGTGGTGAAATTCTGAGCTATAGATTAGCTATAGCCCATAGACTTCAATGGAGCAGTCGCTGCCTCTGCTCTGCATAAAGGGGGATTTTGACGCCTTAACAATCTTTGGTTCAATATCTCTTTTTAGCTGCACATTGTCTGCGCAGTATTGATAAATTAAAAACATGTAGCGTCACCCAGCTTTGCATTCTGGGGTTAGTAGTTTGATGGAAACACTGATAGGAAATGAAGACGAAGCAATGAACTACAAATCCCATAAGGCGTTGCGCAGTTGAGTTGTTCATAGATCAACTTTAAAATAGCAGCGCAGCTTTGTCCTGTCTCTTTCTGCCTCGCTGTTGAACCGGAGTGGACACGTGCGTGCATTTAGCAGGCAGGACGATGTGCTTTCTTCGCCATGCCCAGTTTCCGGACCTCGCGCTCCAGGTAATTCACGCATTCTATAAACTATTTCCTTCTGCCCTGTTATTAATGCGATGATGAGCGTCGCTGTCGAGAATCTCGAGATGCCTAATGTGGTAATGTTTAAGTCACTGGCTCACATTCAATGTCATCAGGGAGCTAAAGTTAGGGAGTGTGTGAACAGTTACAAACTTGGACCAGTAGCCCATAGACATTGATCTTGAATTTCCCCTTGGGGATCAATAAAGTATCTCTATCTAGACCGCGTGGTTTAACGTTCTCCGTTTTGAGTCCTGTTAAAACTTCGAATGTAACGTAATTGCAGCGTTTCATGGGAGAACAATCACCTTACATCGTGACATTAGTAGCCCGTAACGTTAACTGACGTTATGCCACACCATGGTAACGTAACTTCACCAAACACTATGTTTAGTATGTTTCCGCCATAACGTTCAGCCGTGACTTGTGGCCGCTGGAGAATAGTGGTCGCCGTTCATCTCCACAGTATGTGGTCGTGGTGGAGCCAATCTTCTCGGGATTTCAACTTCTACCTTTTCGTGTGCTAAATATTTTTAGGCCTGCTATGTTTACGTTGGATAAGAAAAGGGAAACACGCATGAATGACTTGGATACGATGTAGGCTGTTGAGCTGTTTTGCTCATAGCACTGTTTTTTGTAGCACAGCCCAAAGTCCATAGCATCGGTATCTGTAGGCGACATTCAAAACGATTTTAAATAAGGCGTGCTGTGTGGTTGAATAAGGCGTTACTTGTGTGGGGCTGAGATTTTAAATAAGGCGTCAGTGGTGATGTGTATGTGAATACTGAATAGGCGTTAGCCTACTTGTGTGGTGCTGAGATTTTAAATAAGGCATCAGCGGTGCTGGTGAATCATCCATAGGAAAGGCAGATTTTTGTTGTGTCTGTGTCCATGCCCTGGTTGTGTAAAAACCCTTGAAAGTGTCAGTGTTGTGGAATGGTAAAATGTTGTGGAGCCCCTGTGTGGTTAAAGGTGTACTATGCAGGTGTAGGTGTGTGGTTAAAGGTGTACTATGCAGGTGTAGGTGTGTGGTTAAAGGTGTACTATGCAGGTTTAGGTATTTTTGGTGAGTAGAGCTCCCTCTAGAGTCGGGATGTATTATATTACTCTACTATTGTAAATGGCAAACTTCTCGCGACTTATATCTCCTGTATGCAATGCAAATGCTTTTGTTATGGAGGTGAAGGATTAACAGAGAAAAACTATCTCCAGTTATATCTACTGACAAGGTAATGTTTCACGGTTCTCGTGAGGATTGGTGGGGCGCCGCTCTTGGAAGTTGCATGGCTGGTTTTCTTGGTAGGGACTCACTAAGTCTATGCTGTATAGCTATGTTAGGTGAACAATTCGCCTATTATAAGTTTGTTTACCACCAAATTGGCTTCATAAAGGTGAATCTTGCATAGTGTGCCTTTAAATGGTGTGAAGCCCCTGTGTGTCTAAAATGCTGTGTGTGTGTTTTCCAGGTGGACTGGATTCTGTTGAGTCTGCCTGAGGGATGGTAAGAGTGCATATGTAACACACGCACACACACACACAGGTAATGCTGGGATGGGATGGTGTAGTATACTCTTTTGATCCCGTGAGGGGAAATTTGGTCCCAATCTGTGAATTAGTGAAACACTCAGCACACAGTGAGGTGAAGCACACACTAATCCCAGCGCAGTGAGCTGCCTGCAACAACAGCGGCGCTCGGGGAGCAGTGAGGGGTTAGGTGCCTTGCTCAAGGGCACTTCAGCCATGGCCTACTGGTTCGGGTTTGACACACGCTAGCCCCCTCATTAGCCTCGACACGTGCTAGCCCCTTCCTGGCTATTTGCCTCGGGTTAGCCCTAGCCCCCTCATGGGTATTAGCCTTGACACACGCTAGCCCCCTCATTAGCCTCGAGACACGCTAGCCCACTGACATGCTAGCCCCCTCATTAGCCTTGACACATGCTATCCCCCTCATTAGCCTCGACACACGCTAGCCCCCTTGACACACGCTAGCCCCCTCATTAGCCTCGACACACGCTAGCCCTCTTGACACACGCTAGCCCCCTCATTAGCCTCGACACACACTAGCCCCCTCATTAGTTAGCCTCGACACACGCTAGCCCCCTCATTAGTTAGCCTCGACACACACGCTAGCCCCCTTATTAGCCTCGACACACGCTAGCCCCCTCATTAGCCTCGACACCCAAGCCTCCTCATTAGCCTCGACACACGCTGGCCCCCTCATGGGTATTAGCCTTGACACTGAACTGACTCGTGTCTTGTCTAACTCTAAATTACACACACCCCCTTAGACACACACACACACACACCTGAGCCGATGATGACTCTTAACTTTTCTGACACCTCGTATGAGCTGCTGAGGCAGCCTTTGATTAGGAATTTCTGTCTGAGGCTCACACCCATTTACACACACTCTTAAACACACTTTAAAACACACCCTTATATATACACATTTACAAACATTCTTAAACACACACTTTAAAACACACACACATTAACACCACACTTGTACACACTTACACACATGCTAACACACACTTATGACTAGAATCTCTAATGCTGTCTGTAGAATCTCAAAGTCCTTTGTAGAAGTGGTAATATGCGAATAGTTAAATATATAGACTTTATTTCTGCATTGTTGCACTGTTGGACTTACTCATTTGCACTATCACCATGACCACTACCACCATGACACTCATTCACACAGAGCACCTTAGAGCACCTTACCATACCTTACCATACCTTACTATGCACAGAGAATCACAGGCTCAGTCCCTGCCTCAGTCATTGCAAGCACATCTGATTGATTAATCACCACTATGTGGATACTGTTTTTAGAATTTATTTAGATTAAGTGTTAGTTAGTATAATTTGTATTTTAGTATATTTAGTATATTCTTTATCTTCTACTGTCCTTATTGCTTAGTGTTTTTATATTATATACTTCAATTACTTTTTCTGCTGTTAAAGAATGTGTATGTGTTGTCTTTATGCTGCTGAGACCTTGAATTTCCCCTGGGGATCAATAAAGTATCTATCTATCTATATGCGTCTGTAGAATCTCAAAGTCCTTTGTAGAAGTGTTAATATGCGTCTGTTTAATTCCTATATAGAGGCCACTAGTAGGAACCTTCATCTTCTCTGTGTTTGAGACGCTGCTGATTGTCATTAATTATGTGGTGTGTGTGTTAGACCCTAGTAATGTGTCGTGCCAAATTGAATGTTTTGCAGAACTGCCTGAAATCAGCCGCTTTGACCCCCCCAACTTCCTGTTCATAACTTGGACAAACGACTTGTGAGTACAAATGGAATGCACCATTAGCCTCTGTGTTAGCCAGCCTGATTAGCCTCATTGGTAGCCAGACAGGTGCCCATTGTGAGGTGCTGCAAGTTTCTCTCTAGAAACTCTAGACCACACACACACCTCTGAGCCGGTGATGACTTAACTTTTCTGACACCTCGTATGAGCTGCTGAAGCAGCTAGTGATTAGGAGTTTCTGTCTGAGGCTCACACAACCATTTACACACACTCTTAAACGCACTTTAAAACGCGTACTTACACACACACTTATATACACACACTTACACACACGCTAAAACATGCGCGCTAAGGATGCTGTGGACTGTGTGTATCCCAACAGTTGCCGTAGTTATTGTCGATAGTTTGCCCAGAGGTCCCATCCAGAGTCCCGTCGCCCTGGTAACGGGATGGATGTGTTTGCTGAGGATCACCGTGATTTGGGGAAATGCCCACTGTGAGTATCACACACACACACTCACTCATTAACACACACACCTCTGAGCCGGTGATGACTTTTCTGACACCTCGTATGAGCTGCTGAGGCAGCCTTTGATTAGGAGTTTCTGTCTGAGGCTCACACTCTTACACACACTTTAAAACACACCTTTAAACCAGGGCTCCGAACCGGTTCAAGGAACGAAAACCGAAAACGAACAGAATTTTACGAGGAACGGAAACGAAAACAAAATGGTCTTCAACTGTTCCGGAACAGAAAGGTTATTCTGAAATCCACAAAACCGGTTAATGTTTTTTTTTTTCGTTCTCTATATATTTTATAAAATTTCACAAAAGCATATCCTATGTCGGGGAGACTATTTCCGGTTGTGCGAAAAACAAGCCCGCATCTACACTGTTAATGTGAGCTAACAAGCCGCTATGTAGCCAACTACTGTAGGCGAACAGCCTAATAATTTGATTTCTGCAGTTTGAAAAAAAAAAAAAAAACGAATAAATGGACCTTTGGTCCAAATGTGTATATTTTGTCTTGCTGTTGTAATGTAACCTATCCGTCTGCCACTTCCGATCTTAGGCCATCTCGTAGCATAGGCTACTGAAACTGATTTGGAAATTGTTTGTAGCCTATGCGTAATAGCCTGTTTTGCCTGTCCACGCCTTGTCGTTTTGAAGTCGGGATTTGAAATGTTTGCGCAATTATAGCCTATTCTATGTAGAAGAGTTAAACGGGAAATTTGAGATAGGCCTTGTCAGCAACAGACAGGTTCGTTTATAAACAGGGTTGGAATTATAGCGCAAGCTTTTGAAGATCTCCATATGGATAAAACTTAGGCTACAACCAGGTAAGGAGTTTAGCACGTATCCAGAAATATTTTTGATAAGAAATTATTTATAGGCATAGGTTAGGCCTACAGTAAGTCTAGGCTATGGGATGGATAGCCCATCTGAATGTTTTTGGATGCCACCTGTGATTTATTATTTTTGGGCATAGGCTAGTCTTCTTAGACTTGATAGGCCCGCCAAACACTGCTGGAACTTTAAGAACGAACGATATTTTGCGTTCCGAACCGGTTCAGGACCGATATGTTGGTGGCGGAACGCATGCAAGAACGAAAACGTTAAACATAGGCCTACCTGAACCGTTCGGAACGGAACGTTTGAAAAATAATTTCGTTTTCAAGCCCTGCTTTAAACACACACTTACACGCACACTTACACACACACGCACACACACACTTACACACACACACACGCACACTTACGCACACACACACTTACACGCACACTTACACACACGCGCGCACACACACTTACACACACACACACACACACACACACACACACTTACACACACACACACACTTACACACTTACACACACACACACTTACATACACTTACACACACTTACATACACATACTTACACACACTTACACACACACACACACACTTACACACACACATACTTACACACACACACACACACACACATACTTACACACACACACACACACACACTTACACACTTACACACACACACACTTACATACACTTACACACACTTACTTACACATACTTACACACACTTACACACACACACACTTACACACACACACACTTACACACACACACACTTACACACACACACACTTACACACACACACACTTACACACACACACACACATACTTACACACACACACACTTACACACACACATACTTACACACACACACACATACTTACACACACACACACACACACTTACACACACACATACTTACACACACACACACACTTACACACACACACACTTACACACACACACACTTACACACACACACACTTACACACACACACACACACACACACGCTAAAACATGCGTGCTAAGGATGCTGTGGACTGTGTGTGTATCCCAACAGTTGCCATAGTTACAGTGGATAGTTTGCCCAGAGGTCCCATCCAGAGTCCCATCGCCACGGTAACAGGATGTCTGCGAGTTTGCTGAGGATCACTGTGATTGGGGAAATGCCCACTGTGAGTATCACACACTAACACCACACACACACTCGTTAACACACACACCTCTGAGCCGGTGATGACTTAACTTTTCTGACACCTCGTATGAGCTGCTGAGGCAGCCTTTGATTAGGAGTTTCTGTCTGAGGCTCACACACACTCTTACACTTATATGTACACACACACACTTTCATTGGGCTGGTCTCACACACACACACACACACACACACACGCTCTCGTTCTGGTGTACATGGCCTCAATGGACATATCTTTTCTCAACAGAACACGCCCCATGGGCTACCGACTGCATTCCACAGCAAAGAGGAGAGCAGCTGATTGGGTAGAGACTGAAGTGGTTACATGCAGGAAGCTGATTGGCCAGTTGCGTTCTGACCCTTGTGATGTAGTTGACATATGTATGTCACTTTAGATTAAAAGTGTGTGCTAAATAGGTGTATTAAAAGTGTGTGCTAAACAGGTGTAATGTAATTCACTCTTCGCTAAGTCCCGCCCTCCTTAGTTACTGTTGCTATGCCTGACAAGCCTGTACGTCTCCCTGCACGTCTACTACATAGGGGGAGAACCGGGACTTTTCAATGAAATGTCATTTACAAAGACATCGTACCGCACTGAAAGCTAATATTTTGTCACTACCAACCTACATCTGTCCTCTGTCAAATAGTTGGAATTTCATCTCTGAACAAAACCGTTAATGAGTTATTTAAGCAGAAGTCGAATGTGCGTTTTGTTTCATTCGACTCTCCTGGCCAGAATGAGTGAAACAGGCATGGGGGACGAAAGAAACATGCCATTTAAGCTATGTACTTCCCACAACTTCAATATTTGACAACATGACATGAATGGTACTTCAAATAGGTGTTATTTTAAATAGATTGCTGATGGGCTATACATCTTGGTGAACGTCTTAACAACTTCTTGCCGTTGTCGTGAAGCGTGTATCTCGCGGACCTTATGGAAATATCATGCAATATGCCATTTTTTATAGTTAGAGTTAGGGTTAGGGCACCACACATCCAAATAAGTGCCCTTCATGACCCACAGGTCTTCAGTCTCCACAGGTTAACATGACAAAACTCAAAAAGCTTGTCACACCTCCCGTGACTGGTTGGTAAGCCACGATTGGCCTGTGATGTTTTTTGGGTGTGGCTTAGCGAAGGGTGAATTGACATGGATGTGACTTCGGATTAAAAGTGTGTGCTAAAGAAATGAATGCAAATGTGAGACACATAACGCTGCATTGGTGTGCTTGAGTGCTGTCTTTTGAATGTATGCGCCAATGGTTTATTAAAACAACAAAATGTATTTTAGTCATCATTTATTTATGTGAAGGGGGATTTAAACTATATGTAAATGGAAGGAGATTTAAATTATATTTAATGTAAAGGAAAAGGGATATAAACTACATTTAATATTAAGGGGTTTTAAACTATGTAATGTAAATGGAAGGAGATTTAAACTACTTAAAGAAAAGCTTCTTAACTGGTCTGGCTTTGGGACCCAGAGTTTCCCATGTATTTTTTTTTAGTGATCAAGCAAACGGATAAGTTTAGCTAAAACAAGCGTAATGCCTGTAGGCCTACTTGATAAGGTGAGTTAAATACCTGTAGGCCTACTTGATAAGGAGTTATATACCTGTAGGCCTACTTGATAAGGTGAGTTATATACCTGTAGGCCTACTTGTTAAGGTAAATATTTAGGAATTTGTTTGTGAATATTGCAAAAGGTAAGTGTTAACAGGGGCGGATCTAGAGATTTTGTCCTGGGGTGGCGAAGGAGTGGCATGAGTTTCAAGGAGGGGGGCCATGGACATTATTCAAAACTTAAAATTCTACGGATTTCATTGAATATGTTTTGTTCTCTACATTACATTACACGAGTTGGGAGGCAAATCGGAGATGTAGCTGGCGTTTTGGATGATGTGGATCTTAATATGTGAATTTCTTTCTCTGTGTAAACACTATACAGTCTGTGTAGTCTGTACTTAAATTATACAGTGTCAAAAAGCAATTCTAGGGGGGTTTGGAGGTATGTTCCCCCAGAGAATTCTTTTAAAAAATGACCCCTCAAATGATTTCTTCTAGTTAGTTTTGAGGGAATATGGACAAATTTAGTCATACAAAATAAGCCATCGGTAAATTTAGGTATCTGAATTAAAACAAGATTCTAATGCAGGATTGTTACAATGATAACCATGACTGTGGAATTGTGTCAAAACATTTCCATCTGATTCAATAAAGACTCAGTCAAGTAAGTAGGGACAGGAAGAGAATAAATAAGCTGGTGAAAATGGCCGGCTCTGTCCTGGGCTGCCAACTAGAGCCTGTTGAGGTGATTGGGGAGAGGAGGATGATGGACAAATTGGCATCCATCATGGCCAATTCCTCTCATCCGCTCCATGGGACAGTGGCTGCGCAAAGCAGTTCTTTTAGTAACAGACTACTACACCCATCATGTATAGTAGGGGGGCCTATGTGTCTAATTTGGGGGCTTGTGGGATTCGCATGTTAATTTTTGGAGAGTATTATATCTTTGTTCTAGGGGTTCTTAAGAGTAAAAAAAAAACATGTCTCCATTTTTTTGAAGGACCCAAATCAAAGGTCAAATTCAGAAAAGATCAAATTTGGTGTTTTGTCCATAAACCTCACATTGCTGGTATTATAGCATAGGGTTTGGTGCCAAAAAGCAAAGATATTCTACAAGGTAGTGTGCAAAAGTGGGCCACATAAACAATACAACATTATAAAACATTTTTAGGCTGATGATTGATCTCTTTAACAATAAATTGTGCCTAAAATTCTAGAAATTGTCTGCTTAAAAAAAAATAATACTTATACTATAATATCAATACTATCAATTCATGCCTATTAGTGTGCTTGAGTGTAGGCCTAGCCTGCTCTGTCAGTTCTTGTCTACACCCATTCAGAGCACAAAGTGCAGAGATCTCTGTTAAATCAAGTTTAATAGACTTTTACATAGTACCAGCTGAAGTCTGTAAGGCCTTCCGTAGCCTATGTAAGTGTGAAGAAAAGAAAGGGTAAAGGATCAGATAGACAAACAGACAGGTGTGTGTGTGTGTGTGTGTAAGAGAGAGAAAGAGAAAGAGAGACACTACCAGCATGGACGGATTATGAACTTTCAGCCCCCTGGGCCCAGATGTATTAAGGGCCCCCCACTAATTGTTGCGGGGGACATTTTTTAACATTTTTTAATGTGATTTCCTGTATTCTGGTGCATTTTGGGGATGGCCAATACTTTAATTCAATCAGATTCATAGCCAATGTGTTGAAATGATGTGTTGATATTGAGGCAATGATTCCATGCAATGGCTTGGGCCCCCTGACTCCTTGGGCCCCTGGGCTTGGGCCCGGTAGGCCCGTGCAGTAATCCATCCCTGACTACCAGTGACAGTTGACTGATGATAGCTGGCAGTGATAGAATTTAGAATATCGAATAACCTAAAGCACATAGTGCTCTGTTCTTCATGGTTGGTGATATTAGTGACCTTCTAGCCTTCTACATTTGAGCCAGCACATTTTCATAGTTCATGGTGGCACAGTCTAGTTAGGTTATATTCTGAGGTGTGTCTTTCTGTTAGTCAGGTGATGGCACACATATTCTAAAAGAAACAGATTTTGGGCTATGTATCCAGTGGCAGATATGTGTGGACTGGTGAATGACCCATCACTAGAGACATATGCCAAATTTCTTGTTTTTGTCCATGAGAGAGTATGGAGATGGGGATCACAGATCAGCCAACGATTACAGTGGGCAGTGCTTCGATTTGGCCAGCTTCACTCGCGGTCCGCGCGTGGGGGCACGCGACTTTAATTTGTATTTTCCCAGTGAGACGCTGCAACAACCCAAACAACCGGTAGATGGCTCAAGTGAGCAGGGTGTCTCGTAAAAAGAAATGGAGCCTGGAAAACCCTACACAGACTTCACTACAGACTTTAGCAGACTCGTTTAGAAATAATGTAATAGCCAGAAATATGCCTGCCCTGCCCTAATAAAGAAATATTTGGTTAACTGCGAGTGAATCCCGTTTGCAGCCGTAGAGACGCAGGACAAATTAAACATTCTGGTTTTCTCCGAGTGCAACGATGATAGACAGACATCATTTGGACAAAATATAGAGTATTAACCTCTGCTCAGCCAAATGCCTTCCTGTTACGTCCTGTTATCATGGAGTTACAGGCGATAAACGATTTTTGATGGTCAAGTTTACTTCATTAGCGGTTTATTTTTTTGGATTATTAAAGAGTGTTTTTCATTTAAAGGTTTGACTTCGTGCTTATTCAGTAGAGCATTTAGTGCTCTCCCCAATCCCAGACGTTCACAGTGCATGTTTGTTTGTAATGGATGCAACCGCGAGATAGGCTATGCGTTTGACAATGAGTTGTTAACAGAACCAAGACATATAGCCCAGCAGCAATCTAGGGACTGATCGTTATTTATTGAAGGGGCCACCGCAGGAATTTTGAGTGCTTCAGTTGGAAGTTGCATGACCCTCTCTTGTCTGCTAGAAATTGTTCAATGACCCTCCGACAGAATTGTTAAAAAAGACATGACCCTCCCCTGCCAATTGTCTTCCGCCCGCGCCACAGCCACACACTTTGTGATAACGTTCTTAAATCAATCTTTCCCGTGAGCTTGCATGCTACCAGTCCTTCCTTTTCAAATGTGTTGCGCCTGTTTGCACAATTTCACAAATAATCATATGTGATTAATAGTATGACAAAAAATCCCTGTGCACGGGGACCGAAACAATGCATGCCAACTTTTTCCGTGTTTATCACGTATTTTAACTTTTCCCGCTGTCTTGCCGTTTTAATGTTTTCCCGTAGAATATCCCATATTTTAATACTCTCATAACAGCCCTGCCATCGGGCCTGTCTCTGTGTTGCCCTGTTGCTACCCCTTGCCCTTCCAACGAAACAGATGTCTTCAAATCATCGTTTTCCTTGCTTGAAGGCGAACTTAGAGTGATGTTAACCTATTTAAGTTTAACGGCGCGATTGTCGTGAGAGCACGATTCATTGGCGCTTGCATGTTCGGCCTTATGTCTACATGCGCACCTGAAGCTACTCAGCTGCAAGAGAAATAATTTCCCCTGTTTGTATGTTCACTGCAGGTTGGCCTACCATAACTTACCAACTCTGCACTGTAGACTGACTATTTATATTTTTCTGTGAAATAAGCAAATGTATTTGTTCAACTTTATGAAGCAGAATTACGCATAGGGTACTTGGAACGTAATACATTTGACAAAGGACAGATGAATGTTGCTAGTGACAAAATATTAACTTTCAGTGTTTTACGATGTCTTTGTCATGGGAAAGTGTTTTTCCCCATGCATTTATTCTAGGTTACTGTCAGTGACTGCCGTGAGAGAAGCGGGTTCTGTGTTTCGTTCATGTCAGTGACTGATGCGAGAGAAGCGGGGTCTGTGTTGTGTTGTGTTGCGTTGCGTTAATTTATTTTCATTGGGCATACCGTGCCGTGCCGTCCACAGCTCTTCAGTTCTGACAAAGCCAAAATTACTCCTTTTGAAACAATGAGTGCAGGAAGCGCGTATGTATGGTTATATTGCTTGACGGGGGGGTCCCAAGCAGCTTTCAGCTTTCAGCCATAAGGCTACTTTGAGAACATTTCAATTCACCCGACACTAATATTCAAAATGTTGAAAACTATTTCGGCATAGCCTATAAAGCAGTTTAATTAAATGGAATGTTAGTTGTAAACAAACGAGCTACTTGGTGAGGCTTGGCCTCACAGATGCGCTCGTGCCTTAGATGGCAGGAAAAATCTTCACGATAGGCCTATTAACTAACCACCCGATTCACGTTGGCTGGGGGGAAGGGGGGCCATCAGACAATTGTGCCCAGTTAATCCGGCCCTTCCCCCAAAAAATCACACCTTCCCACCTCTGACAGCTTAAAAGAAGTCAAGAGGACTCCTTACTCACAGACCTATTCACAAACCTGCGGTTTTGAAATCCTATGCAGCTACAGGAGCTTCCAATCGCGAGGAAGCAATTTTGCATTGTAGGCATAACTAACATGCAATAACGCCGCCAACAACAACCAAAACTAGGCTAATCATTGTCAACATGTAAATTAAATGTAACATTAGTGTGAATCAAATTAAAATGTTCTCTTTTGCAAACGTAGGCATAGTAACAGAATAATTTAATAATGTTACAAAGATACTACATCAATCCGTATGTTTCATTGGGCTACTAGGCTATTTGTTTTGCCTTGATTCATTTAGGCTAGGCCTTTTTATTCAGGGGCCGTATTCACAAAGAATTTTAAGGCTAAAAGTAGCTCCTAACTGGCGAATTTAGGAGCAACTCCTAAAAATAATGGGCGTGTCACTCCTAACTTCAGGACTCCTAATTTTTCACAAAAAGTAATTCACGAAGCATTTTAGACCTAAATGTAGCACCTAAGTCTGGGACAGGGATTAGGGCAGGGACAAGTCGAGAGGACTCCTAACTCACTAAGACCTATTCATAAACAGCTTTTTTGTGGCATTTTACGTTGCGATGTTTTGAAATAGCCTATGCGCAACAGGAGCTTCCAATCGCAAGGGAACAATTTTGCATTCATAAAAGGGATGCAATAACGCCACCAACAACAACCAAAACTACTCATTGTTAACATGTAAATGAAATGTAACGTTTCATTGTGAATCAAATTAAAATGTTCTCCTCTTTGCAAATTAGCCTAGGGATATGGTGACAGATTCATTTAATAATGTTGCAAAGGTAGGCTACTGCATCAATCCATAGGCCTATGTTTCATTAGGCTACTAAGCTATTTGTTTTGCCTTACTCTTTATTCATTTAGGCTAGGCCTTTTTATTCAGTTATTAATCATCTTCCGTCCTTCGCACTACTTGTGTAGCGCACGCATTCTCCGACCTGTCACCTGTCATTCATCATCGGAAGAGAGGTATTTGGAATTCCCGCGTTACAATCGTCAGCCAATCAAGGTGGTCACTTCAGTCAAGCTCGTGCATGAGTAATGACGTCACCCATAGCCACGAAGACTCACTCCTAGTTTAGGAGTTGTCTGAAAGGCTTT
Organism: Alosa sapidissima; assembly: GCF_018492685.1. Lineage (NCBI taxonomy): Eukaryota > Metazoa > Chordata > Actinopteri > Clupeiformes > Clupeidae > Alosa > Alosa sapidissima. Next base: position 38,386,228 of record NC_055965.1, read on the forward strand.
GTGAATAACTTTTAAGAGAAAACTCCAATCTAAAATCTTTAAGTGCAATTTAGGAGTAGCCTACTCCTAGTAGTAAGATAAAAGCCTTTGTGAATAGCCTACGACCCCAGTTATTCATCATCTTCCGTCCTTGTGTAGCGCACGCATTCTGAGACCTGCCACTCCTCATCGTAAGGGAGGTGTTTGGAATCATGCCCGCGTTACAATCATCAGCCAATCAGCCAATCAAGGTGGTCACGCTTGCCCATTTACCCAAATTAATGGTCGAATATTACTGATGATCATTGTTATTTAAGAACATGCAGTGTGCGTAGGGTACCAAAACATCTTGCTCGTAAAAAAGCATCATAACGCACATTCTGGCGGGTCTGTTATTTACTGTAGGCTGCGCAAACCACATGCCTTTATTTTGGGCAAGCCTGCATTCATTCATTCATTCAACCTTTATTTATTCTCGGAGGGTCATTGAGGGAAGCCCTCATTTTCAATGAAGCCGAAATTACAGAAGCGAAACAAAGCGCTCCACAAACAAGACAACATTTGAGGCCTTCTGTTGAAGAATTTTATATAAAGCCTGTGCTGACAGTAATCCTCCTGCCCCTGATAGGCCTACCACAGCTGTGGATAGTGTGGAGTGTTCAAGTAATAACACAATCCAATGTGTGTCTCAATTGTCCCCCGCTGACCACCTCACACATTTCTCTAGATTTTGCAACAAACTTACATGACACAATGCCATAAAATATGCCAGTTTTAGGACACAGAATAATGTTTGTAATGATACCAGGTAGGCCAGGTATTGTCGAAGGTGCATGGTGAAGTGAAATTCTTACTTTGGAAAACAAACATTTGCCGATATCATCGCCGATCATCAGAATATTGCAACAGATTCTGTGTTCTGGACTGTAGGTAACTTGTTAAGCCAGTGGTTCTCAAACTTTTATTTCATTCCCCACTTTGATCAAGGGGCATGACTGATGATAGTGGAGATAACGTGTTATCCCGAGGCTTTTGCAAGTCAGCATCTTCGACGGTAGTCTATTAAAAATATAAGTTTTCGATGTCCCAAACGGAGAGCCATACTTTATTGTTTTTAACAATCTCTATGTTACTCACAAAAATGTAGGCATGGGGACATGATGAAGTAGGTTATCCAACTGTCGTGTGTTAAATTATTGTGATTACGTGCCAGTGGTTTTCAAACATTATGCGTGACTCGGACATCTAACTAAATGCAACAGGCTCATATCGTCCTCGCATTCGCAAAATGAGGACCAGTGTTTTGTCAAATTGCAAATAGCTATTCGTTTTAACTATTTTTTTACAAAAAGCACTTCATACTATCTTAATCTTGGAATATGGGGAGGGAAGTGGCGCGTCTGCAGTCAGCCAAATATGAATGTAATTCTGCGGCATAAAGCAGATGTAATTGTTTATTGTACAGAAAAATAAAAATGACATGTCAAGCAGTCAATTGACTACATTGCAGTCAAGAAGTAGGCCAAATTAATTTACGAAACCAAAACGTGGGTCATAGTTGTCTAAGCCTCTATTGCGTAGCCTGTTAAAAACGTCGCCAGATAGTATTAAATCGGCAACAACATTGTTTTCTGCAGAAGCCTACCCAAGGCTACAGATTAATTCTGAACAGTTATTTCTCTACTGGCTCAATTATCACACCACTGTTTTGATTTGCGTAGTTGCGTTAACCCCAACACTGACAATAATGTAGACAGCAAATTTCGATTTTCGTGTAGTCAAGCCTTAAGCCATACCCAAGTAGCCTAAATCGAGGTAATGTTTAATTATGCCTGATTTATTTTGTTATTGAATTCATAGGCTGGGATTACTCTCGGCAACAATTATGTAAGGGACGGCAGGCAGAGCGATGTACAGTGGCAGAGCGACGCACAGTGGCTGAAAGTGGTACTAAAGCTTCACGCAGCTTCACGCCGCGTAATGCGCGAATGAAGTGGTCATTTGAAAGCGATGCCCACTGTACATTGTTACAGTGCAGTTATTTTACAACAGAACAAAGCAGTTTGGCACAGGAACTGCTACAAATCCACCTGTAACAGTGAGCTACGAAGCCCCGGATATGTCATGGGGAAAAAAATAATAAGTTGTGGCCACGAAATAGCAATTCGTTCCCACAAAATAATAAGTTGTGGCCACAAAATAGCAATTCGTTCCCACAAAGTACTAATTTGTGGCCACGAAATATTAATTTGTTCCCACGAAATAGTAATTTGTGGCCACGAAATAGGTAGGCCTAGGCTGTGCACTGGACAGCTGGATGAGCAAATCAGCGCAACTCCTCAAACAGGAACAGTCGCTGTCACACAATGGACAGGGATAGTATGGTAGAGTGTTATTTTAGGCTGGGAATGAAATACAAAGACATTTTGAAAAGCCTGGCATTGGAGGGATTCATTATTAGCGAGAGGCATCTCCACAGACTATTAAGAGCCAGGTCGCTGCACCGGCGTAGGTACGACTTGGACGCCGGGATAGATTTCATTGTTGACCATCTGCAAGGCTCTGGAAAGGATCACAGTTATCGGTGGATGTATACAAAATGTATACAACACGGAATTCGTATCCGAAAAGAAGACGTCAGGATCCTCCTCTCTCTGCTGGACCCGGTTGGTTCACAACTTCAACGGACCAGACGTCTCTCGAGGAGGCAATATTTTGCTCAGGGACCTCTCGAGGAGGCAATATTTTGCTCAGGGATATTTTGCTCAGGGACCTAACTTTGTGTGGCACATAGACTCGTATGACAAACTAAAGCCATACGGGATATGCATTAATGGCTGCATTGATGGGTTCTCACACAAAGTCATGTGGCTGCGGGCCGCTCGCACCAACAGTGACCCGAAAGTCATCGGGGGGTACTTCGTGGAGACACTGGAGCGCTGTGGGGGCTGCCCCAGGCTCGTACGGACTGATATGGGCACTGAGAACGTGGTTGTCAGAGACATTCAACGGTATCTACGGAGAGATGACGTGGATGATAGAGCAGCGGATAGAAGCTATGTCACAGGGGCAAGTACTGCAAACCAGAGACTTGAGAGCTGGTGGGGAATGATGAGAAAAGAAGGAATCGAACCTCACGGCTTCAGGAGAACTGAAGGATGAGGGATTCTTCTCCGGGGATTTCGTTGACAAAGCTCTGTCACAGTTCTGTTTCATGCCAATTATTCAGGTAAATAGCCTATATTATGATCACAGCAAGAAACACAGAAACTGTATGTTACACACTCTGTATTTGTTGTTTACAGCAGTCTGAAAACACAAACAGATAGACACATAGCCTACACTTTTAGTTGTAGCCCAGACGGAAACTACTTTGCTACTCTGTTGTGGCTGGACTACGCAGAGACTTGTTGCCACGACAACGGGAGCCCGCAGCAACCACCCGCTATCTACTGGCGTAAGGTGGTTATCTTAGTCCAGCCTGAATCAGGTGTGTCTGTCTACACAAATAAATAAACTGATTAAAATGATCAGGGTGCCACATGTACACTACCTTATAACGTTAGGCCAAATACATATTTAAGTCACTGAGTTTATGTTTATTTAATATACAGTGTGTATTCATTCTTTAAACTGTTGTGAAAATAAGACACCACAACGCAATTTAATCAACTTTTATTGCATTGTTATATGCAAAGGTCACTGTTTAAAAATGCACAGTGTTTCAGCTAGGCTATGTCTAAATCATTCTTGTTCCTTCAACAGGAGCTATTAAATGACATCCAGGGTGTTTGGAATGCTCACCGTAGGATAAGAAGAGCTTTCAAACTACTGGCTACTGATAGTTACAAAATAATTGTGGTAAACATCTCTAAAGTTTTAACAACTTGTGTAAACAGCTCAATACATTTTAAACACCTTGAGGACACCACTCAAGGATCACATTCTGGGGTTGCTATAACAACTGCGACTGTAATAATAATCTAAATCAATCAGTTTGATTATGCAGGATAAGAACAGCTGATAGTTACAAGATCAATGAGGTAAACATCTTTGGAGTTTTAACAATTTGTGTAAACAACTCACTTGCATTTCAAACACCTTGAGAACACCATGGAACACCAAGGCTCATATTCTGGGGTTGCCAACTGTAATCAATCACCTACACCACATCCATTACCCACATTGAGCTTGTGAGAATGTTGTTAAATTCACTGCGAAAATCTGGATAGCTGTAGTAACCAATGGGCAGCTTTAGTACACATCCGCATGTGTGGGACTGTGGTCTGCGGAGGAAATCTGTGGTTTCTATGAACACAATTAGTATGGCCTTATCCAAGACATCAGATCCCGTACAGTACCGCAGGAAAAGCTGAAGGTTCTTGCAATCAATTTCTCCAATGTACCTCTTCAGGTAACGAGAAACTGTTGATTGGGCTGCTGTCATCTCCTCTGGAAAGTTTAGAAGCGCCTTCACTGTTTTTGCAGTTGTTTTTGTTGTGCAATGAAATGATGCAGTCCTTCTGGTGGCAGTAAACTAGCTACAGAAACCATAACAGGACGCCAGCACTTAATGACATACATTGGGGCCTGAATAATTACTTTGTGTCCTATTTGTGACAAAACATGAAGCAGAGTGTCCTTGGTAGGGACTTGTTTACATTCATGTGCATCAAGTACATCCAGTAATTCATCTGTGTCCACAGAATTAAAGTCCTCCAAAGCCTTCTCGAGGTTAGATCTTTCCTCATGTGATATAGCCTGGGTGTTCCCATGCTGCCTTGCGCGCGATTTGATTCACGCTGCTAAGGCAGCCTGGAGAACATGGAGCAATTTTTCGCCTGAGATAGGGAACCAATCACAGAACGGGGGAAAGCAAGACGATGATGAGCTATGCACAGACGCATTTGATAGACATCCGTGGAACCCAATAAACGGATCAGGGCATTTTTTTCAAATACGAGAAAATGAACGTTTGGTTCCCAGACCATGTCTCATTGAGAAGTGGTGGCTCTAGCCAGGCTACATGTGATACGTACAGCAAAAGAGAATCCTTGAAACTACTGGTCGTCGAGCCACACAGCACCTCTTCCAGAAATGGTACCGCAAGTTTCACTGGGAAGTAACCAGAGTTCCACCCTACTACAAACACTCTGGCTACAGCCTGCCATTCTTCCTGCTGAAAGTCATGCCTGATGAAGGGGACTTTCACTTCAACTCCCAGTGTGCAGCTATCATAGAAATCCATCCAAAATTCTGTCAGGCAGTCTCGCAAGACACCACTTCCTTCCCCCTGTTCAAGCTCTCCATTTGGTAAACGCATTTTGATGCAGACCTCAGATGCCACAATTTTGGGGTCCTTGAAGGCATTGATCATGTCAGTGAGACAGTGACCTCTTCTTACAATCAGTGTTACAGAAGAAGATTGTGGTTCAGAAAGTGCTTGGGCTGAACCGTCTGCCTCCCCTGCAAGCACTGGAGCAGACAGTGACTGATCCACTGTTTCAGAAGGTGCATCATCCTCCTTTTCTGGAATGGCTGTTTCAAGGTTTGGTTCATCTTCAGTTACATCCAGCCTGCCCTCACCTACAAAAATAACTGCATGGGAATCTTCGCCTTCGCCCAGAGTTAGCAGACCATCCCATGGTAATGTCTCGTCCAATTCCAAATATCCACTCGTGGAAGCTCCATCATTAATAACATGGTGGTGTGTTGATTCTGAATTTCTGTTCTCCACCAACAGATACTCAACAGCTTGATTCTGGTCAGTGAGATCTACTTCTGAGGGCTTGTTGTGTGATCATCCTCCACTCCTACTGGTGGCTGCTGTCCCGTTTTCATTTTGGTGCACAGATAAAGTCTTAGCATTTTCAACTTGCTTTTGTTATACAGCTCATCTATCGTATTAGACACATTAATATGTATCTGTGAGCTCTCAATGTGAGTTGAATAGTTTGAAAGACTTTTTTTTTTTTGGAACGGCCATTGGGGAAAAAAATATTTTCAGCCATAACTTTGATATCTGCCACTGTTTCGTCTTTTTCAATAGAGAGATGCCTGGTTCCTCCACCATTTGCAGACTTACACCTGTTTGTACCTTTCTTCGTCCTCATCATAATCCATCCAACCAACCTCCAGTCGTCTCACTTTACGTTTGGCATTTGTATTTCCTTCCAACTTAGATGATCTCTTTTTTGGAGGCATCCCCTCACCTCCAGACAGTCTTTGTCGTAGCCTTGATTCTTTCCTGGATGGTGATTTTTTTTTGACAGTGCTGCTTGTCTGCAGAAGGCCACAGTGGACACTCTGTCATTAATGGAATGACAGTTTCATCAATCTGGAAAAAATGGAAGATACTCCAATCAATAAATAAATGCATCAATACATCCACATGCATAACATAGAATGTCAATGGATATTTAAAGGAAATTAAGACCTATGAAGGGTGTAGGTATTCACATCGTTTGTTTTTCATTTGACGTACTTTTTACATATGACATACATTTACATATGATAATGATATGAAATGATATTTTTCCAATTTAAGATGACTGAAAATTATTTTAAATTGCTGTGTAAACACACTTGACTTTTTAATGTATTAATGATGACTACATTAAAATATAATAGTCATAGTCAATAGTCAATATTAATCTTATAATAAAAATACAGAGAGAGAGCAAGCAAAGACAGCAGCTGGTGTGGCTTACATTTTCATCTTCAAGTTTCTGAATCACATCTTGCAATTTGCGCTCCTTCAAGAATTCTCGCAGTGGAGTATCCATAGTTGACCTGTAAAACACAGGAAAGTAAAATCAATAGTTAAACAGCCTTAAAAACGAATAGATTTTCCAGATTCTCAATCTATGAATACTGTTGCTGCAAATACTGGCGGTCCTGCTCCATCTTTCTTTCTTTTTTGTGTCATTGTCGTGTGAGCTACTGGGCTAATTTGAATTAATCATCTTATTTGAATTATGAATAAAGGAGGATACAGTGTAAATAGGCTGACACCAGATATAATTTCACTGCATTTCTTACTTCCAGTAACTATATGCATGTGACAATAAACTTCCTTGTATCCTTGTAAATTTAATTTACCACTCAACTCACTGCCTCACATTTATTTTTAAAGACAGCTGCACATTGTTGAGCTCTGAGGTTGATGCAGCAGATTTAAACATCATCCTAGGCTACTGAAGAACAGCATCTGATGGCCTACTGTCCATGAAATTACTTTAATCTTTGATAAATCAAAGTGAAATGGTTTTATTATCAGTAGGCTGTGATAGACTGATCAATTTTCTAATCAGTGTTCTATCCAGGACCAACCATACCAACATAACAGGAAACAAAATAGTTTTAAGGAATTGTATCACATCTCACTGCAGAGACCGATTAATAATATAGTGAACTATTTATCTGCTGTAATTCACCACCACTTTCCGGAGGATGACACTGGGTGTCATCATGGCACTGAGTGTCACCATAACACTCCATTCCACCGTTACTGTATTGTTGATAGCATATTGGCTGTGATCATAGATGACTTTATTTATGGTCATCACGTAATTTTAATAAGACAATACGGATAAGGTTTTAGCTATATGTCACATTTTCACGTCAATCACCGTTGCGACTATTCGGATGTTTGAAGTCTATAAAACGAATTGTTGAACAAACATTTTAGATTAGCTGGGCCAACCGTTAGCTGTTATCCGTTAGCAGTGTCAATAACTCAATAAACGGCCCATGAAAAAAAAAGAAATCCAGCGGATATCCTAGTTACAACATGATTGAGCTAACAGTAGTTTCATGTAGTGTTCGACGGGAGGGTTTTGATAGTTGACGGTTTGCTGCTGCTGTAGCTGTCTGCAGCAGCAAAGCTAAGAACTACGATAACCATAATTACAAAAACGTGCACACAGGAATAGTAATGTTTGTTCAATAATTAGTTTTATAGACTTAACAAACATCAGATTTAGTCAAAACCAAAGATTATAGAGCGCTACGCTCTAGAATCTTTGGTCAAAACGGTTTTGATAAAGGCTAAAGGTTCCCTTGGCAACGTGATACAGTGAGCTACTGTAAATAGAATCTAGACTGTAAAAAATGGCGTCGGTAGGTAGCATCATTAAATATTAGCTTATGTATTCCCTCAGCTGAGCTTCTAACACATGATGCTAGTTTCAAATAAGATGATCAGTGGCAATGAAAGACACTTTTTTAGTCGGTTTTAAGGTGAACATCTGAACAGAACTGGGCCCAGATCAGGTCTGCAGTAATAAGTTAGCGAGAGGATCTAGCCAGGTTAAACGAGACACCTTCGTGCCACACAGAACACTGGCTTTATGCTCAGCATAGGCTATCTCGCCTCCTCCTGAGGGCTGCAGCTCCGATGTGTTTACCACCGCACATTGCACAACAGAACGCCGTGTAGTAGGCTAAGCGGTAGTATGGCAACGTAGTTTGTAAGTCGGGTGAGACAGTAGCTAACGTTACCATTGTAATAAAGTATTAAACACAAACCTAATTAGCCTAAATAACTGTAGGGCATATCAAGAAGACAAGAACAGGACAAGAAAAGACACTCACCTTGGGCATCATGACACGACAGGCTTCTACTGGCGCTCGATTTGCTCACCCAGCTGTCCAGTGCACGTTAGACTATACATATTTCGTGGGAACGAATTAATATTTCGTGGCCACAAATTAGTATTTTGTGGGAACGAATTGCTATTTCGTGGCCACAACTTATTATTTTTTCCCCCATGACATATCCGGGGCTCCGTAGTGAGCATTGAATTTCCCCTGGGGATCAATAAAGTATCTATCTATCTATCTATCTGCAGCATGCTAAGATTCACTACTAGAAATCATGTGAAGCAGGCAGGACTCAGTGTCTTCAGAAAAGACGTGGTAGACCATCTTCTGAACCTGCAGCAACACCTGCAACTGCATCAAGTCCATCTAAAGGGACTTTGTACACTTGTTCAGCAGCAGCTGCTGCCAGTATAGATAAGTGCTTCTTCTGTCAGAAGCAGACAAAAGAGCGCCTTCATGAGGTGTCCTCTTTCAATGCAGGCAACCAACCAAGAACTATAAGTAATATTTTGAAGTCAGTGACTTTTAACAGGTAGCCAGTGTAAAGATGCTAGGATGGGGGAAATTTGTTCATATTTTTTTTTGTGTGTGAGCAGCTGCATTTTGAATAAGCTGTAAGCTCTTTAGACAGGTATTATTACAATCAGCATAATAGCATTGCAATAGCATTGCAATAGTCTATCCTTGAGATGACAAAACATTAATTTCTCGGCATCTGGTAAGGATAAGGACTTCCTTATCTTTGAAATGTTCCTTAAATGGTAAAATTAAGTTTTGGTGATCTGTTTTATGTGATTACTTAGTCCTAGCTCCTGGTCAATTATAACTCCTAGGTTTTTAACACTTGTGGATGAGGTCAGTGGAAGATTACTATATGAAGCCTGTGATGTGGATAGGATATCCCTCATCTTTTTAGAACCTAAAACCATGACTTCTGTTTTATCTGAGTTCAAAAGCAGGAAATTATTTGTCATCCATGTCTTTATATCTCTTATACATGTGTCAAGTTTGGCTAACGGGGTTAATTCATCAGGTTTTATGGAGAGATATAGTTACGTATCATCTGCTAAACAACAGGGGCCCCAGTACTGGGCCTTGAGGCACTCCATATTTTACCATAATCTGGGTAGATGATTTATTATGGACCTGTACAAATTGTTGACGGTTAGGAAGGTATGATCTAAACCAAGTGAGTGCTGAGTCTTTGATGCCTCATGCCTTGATCAAATTTTCAAGCCTAAGTAGTATGTCATGGTCTATGGTGTCAAAGGCAGCGCTGAGGTCCAGGAGGACCAGTATCGATACAAGGCTAGGTTTTTTGAGGGAGGGCTTAATAACAGATGTCGTAAACGACTGTGGTACATGCCCTGATAGAATTATTTATAATCTAGAGCAAAACATTATCCAGGAAGGGGAGACCAGTCTTAAGAAGGTGAGTACAAATAGGGTTTAGTAGACTAGTTGTAGATTTTGATGAGGAAATTGTGGAGGTGAGATCTAATATGTTGTGTATATGTAAATAAATTAAATGTTGTTTGAGGTCTCATCTGTGATTCTGTGATTTTGCTATCTTTCAGCAATGGAGTATGTGTATTTGGTGAAACTGATTGGTTATTGATCTTATCTCTAATTGTTTGACATACAATCATAATACTGACATACAATTATACTGTTGAAAATAAGAAAATAACTGTTTTGTGAACTTTATTCAACATAGCCAGTGATTTAGGCGACATTTATGGTGTTAATTATAGTGAAATATACAATTTCACAAATCTAGGGTTAAAACAGGTAAAAAACACATAGGCCCCCTGACTAGTAAGAAGGAGCTCTTTTGCAGGTCTTTTATTCCATCTGCCATCAGAATGTATAACACTACTGTCATGAAAATTTGTAATGTTAATGTAGTGTCTGAACTTCATTATTAATATGTGCATTTTCCACTGTACATGTGATGTGAAGCTTTTTTATTCACCATATATATTGGTTCCTTCTGCCTCAAAGTATTGGTGAAGCCCTAAGGCGTGTTGCAATCACTGTGTAATTTTTTGTTTTTTAGGTGTGCTTGTATGCTGGGCATACTGAATACAACTTTCTTACTCTCTATTTAAATACTACTGGGCTGTTGTGACAAGTAAATTTCCCAGCTGTGGGATCTTATCTTATCTTACCTTCTTAGTCAAAACATTCTTTTTGGATTTATTATACAACAATTTAAAATGTACATAACAAGAATGTAATTATTAATCTACCACCTCACTACTAAACATGCAAACACACACACTGGTGGACAGTAACTAAGTACTGGATATGGGTATCTAATTCAATTATTTAATTCTTTGGAAGGTTTTTACTTCAACCCCCACTACAATTAAAGGCCAAATATCTTTAGCAGGGATTAGAAACGGTTCAAAGAATGAAAATGAAAACCGGAAACGAACACAGTTTTTGGAAGGACGTAACTGAAAACGGGAGCAAAACCAATTGTTCCGGAGTGAAAACGTCATTTTCAATTTTAGATAACCGGTTAATAACGGTATTTATCATTCCGATTAACCTTTGTTTGAATATTATTCAAAACTCCATAGGCTTGGAAAGTCACCTGCCCACACAGTGTTCCCCAGACCCCTTATAAGATGAATTTAGTCAGATGTTATGAATCGGTATCTCCCCTGCATAATTGGCTAGAACTACTAGTTGATAAAAAAAAGAATATTAATATCCAACACTATCTAACTGCCTTTTCCAAGTATGTAGTCTAAATTACTGTAACAATTTGTGAAATAAGATACCAGAGACACTAGGCAAATATTTATAGGCCTGTCATGCAGTTGGTAGCACTATACATAGGTTAGGCTATGCAAGGCTTAAAGCAAGGACATTTTCTGTGCCTTTAAGTTAGGCTATTATTTTTAAGACCTAATATTATATAGGTATTATAATATAATGATATCAAATAATGTTTTTTGCTCAGAACGAACCTAAATGGAAATCAGTCCCCCTCAGTCCCTGATGTTTTGCCATTCACAATTTAGGCTACTCACTCACTCACAAAGTGGTGAATAATGAAGTACATGTATACGTACCTTTATAAATATCCTATTAAGAAACGACCTCAAACACAAACTCCTGTGCTGGCCTCAGCTTGTTCTTGAATTTCCCCTTGAGGATCAATAAAGTATCTATCTATCTATCTATCTATCTTGTTGGTTCATCTACCAGCAAATGATTGAAATCTATCACCCAATGAAACTGGACGATTTAACTGGAATCTATAGCAATTACATCTCATGCACAAAGCTTCATATGTGATGTGCTTTGACATCATCAAACGTCTAGTCTATAGCCAACCTTTTACCACTTCAACAAAGGTAATAATACTCAAATAACAAAATAATAGGCCAACATAAATAAAAGCGAAAAGCTCCATTGCTTGCTTGAGCATTAACATGCTGGCAGTACCAACCATGAGATTTGGAAAACAGACTGCTTACTCATCCATCACCAGCAATTTATTTTTAAGGCTAAGCAGCAGTCTAGGAGGTAACCGCTTCAGGTCTTCCAAACCCATTATAATTTTTTGAATGAACTTGTAGGACAATTGCTTTGGACAATCGAGATGAAGTGCACAAATTAAGCCAAATAGCAAAATAACGTCTCTGTCAACTATAGAATGGATAGCAGGACCAAACTTCACAAGGGAGTCTGTATCACCCGAGACAGTGAGAATAGCTACAGCTGCATCCGAGAAGTCTGGCAGGTCAATTTCTTCTGCCTGAAGAACATGACAGTAATTAGTTAATGAGTAGAGTAGTCAATGAAAAACACAACATGTGTATTTAATATAATATGAAATACCAGTGAATGAAAAGTTCAGGTAAAATTCCCATATATGTCATTTTTGGTGAATTACTGTAGTATGATTTAATTGCTATTCTGGTGGCTAGAAGATGGTTGTGGTTGTTGTCTTTTGGCTGCAAGGTAGTATCAGAGAGGGCTGAATAGAAATAGAGATATATAGAGAAGACAAAGTAAAAAAAGAAGAAAGAGTGAAAGAGGACACAATTTAATCAAAAACTTACATTCCAAAATCCATCTTCCCACAGGAAGATTGGGAGGGCCTGCAGAGTAATTTTACTTCTGCTGTTGACATTGACATCTTCCTAGAAAGACAGAGGGATTGTGGGGTAATGGGAAGACAAATCAGCAGAATATTAATCCTATGCATATATTAAATAAGACTATAGTACAGGTGACATGAAAATAAGATTCACTCCTTCATGCTCCTGATATGCAACCTCCTGCTCTGTCCTTCTATGAAATCGTGAGAGATGAATGTTCAGTGCATTAATAGACTAATAATGGCAAAGTAACTGAGCCTGTGTCTCGGAAGAGGTGTCACATGACCTGCATAGCCAACACATTTTGAAAATGCCACATAAAATAAGTCTAAGGTGTCATCCCTTCTTTGATACAAAAACATCACTCAACCCTAGCCTTTGTATCCCTGTGGAGAGATGCAAAGGGATAACATTAGGCTAGGCTATTCTTACTGGTAAATAAATGCTTACAAAATATCCCTATAATTTATAATAATATAGGTTACATGTTGGCTACATTGTGACACTAGTAAATGGAGGACAAGTAATTTATCACTTACCATGGTGTGATGGTGGTTCCTTGCACAGAACTGAAAACATGTCACACCGTCTGGTCCTGAGGGGAAAAATATTATGAACAGTATTATTTCACTTTTTTGAACAAAAATCAGTCAGACAGTCTCTTCATCTCTTTGTATAGGCAGGCCTATCAGAGTCGGATGTTGCCATTGATCATGCTTAGGCTATTGTCAGTAAGTTCGGAGCTACAACTTGGCTTCCTATCCGTGTTAACAAAACTGGAATTGACGTTAATATAAGACATATGCTATTGCTGCAGGGTCATTCTTGAATTAGTGACACATACTCAGTACACAGTGAGGTGAAGCACACACTAATCCCAATGCAGTGAGCTGCCTGCTACAGCCACGCTCGGGGAGCAGTGAGGGGTTAGGTGCCTTGCTCAAGGGCACTTCAGCCGTTCCTACTGGTCGGGGTTCGAACCAGCAACCCTCTGGTTACAAGTCAGAAGCCCTAACCAGTAGGCCACGACTGCCCAATTACATGTTTCCAAAACACAACAAAACGTGTATTTTCAAGCAAAAATAACATCTACTGTTCCAAATGTATTTTATTAAATATTACACATATCAGCCAAAATATTCAATTTATTAATTTTCCAGAAATGTTGTATGTTGTATTATTTTTACATGTTTAACTTAAAATATGTGTTGTGATGGACAAAGTGTGGTGGAGATGACATGACATACATAGACAAATTTAAGATTTAAAAGCACTAGCTACTAGATTTTTGTTCTTTTGTTGTTGTTGTTGTCTATTTTTGTGTGTTGATGGTTTAGTTATTTATTCTTTTCTTGTCTTTCTTTTGTTTGTTTTCATATCCATTGTCTTGTATGTTGATTTTTTGTTTGTTATATGTAGTATGTGGACCCCAGGAAAAGTATCTACTCTTCTCCTGTTTTTTTATATCTGTTGTCTTGTATGTTGGTTTCTTGTTTGTTATATGTTGTGTGTGGACCCCAGGAAGAGTAGCTGATGCTTTCTGCATCAGCTAATGGGGATCCAAATAAAATAGAATAGAAAAATAGATTCTTTAGTAGGCCTACTATAAAGCAAATAAACTGTGGTTTTAGGGCAATGCCATTTCCACCACGATCATAGATAGAAAAGTATCATAGTTAAAGAATTACCTGCAGTGTTACTTTGCATTACATCTAGCAGCTAATGCGAACCATATAGCTTATGGCAGCTAGGTAGGCTACTAATAAAATGTTTAAAAGTGCGATGCCTGTTTGTGCGTGTCATTTGATTTCCAACTTAAGAAACGTTGCTTTGGTGTCTAACCTGCGCGGCCAAAGTAGGCCACACCAGAAACAGTTGATAAAAGGATCTTTGGTAATACTAAACCATACTGTTTGTCTGTCCAGTTTCCACTTTAGTAGTGCAACAACAGGCTGGCTGGCTGGTTGGCTGACAGCTCAGACAACAAACTTTAGTTAACTCGCTAAAACATGCAGCTAGCCCGCAAAAGGTCTCTCTTACATAGCATACACTTTAGCATACATAGCATACACTTTTTACCGAGAGTAATCCCAGCCTACGAACTCAACAACAAAATAAATCATGCATAATTAAACATTACCTCGATTTAGGCTACTTGGGTATGGCTTAAGGCTTGACTACACGGTGGTAACGGAAATCGAAATCGAAATTTGCTGTCTACATTATTGTCAGTGTTGGGCGTAACGCAACTACGCAAATCAAAACAGTGTCTTGTGTGATAATTGAGCCAGTAGAGAAATAACTGTTCAGAATTAATCTGTAGCCTTGGGTAGGCTTCTGCAGCAAACAATGTTGTTGCCGATTTAATACTATCTGGCGACGTTTTTAACAGGCTACGCAATAGAGGCTTTTTTGGTTTCGTAAATTAATTTGCCCTACTTCTTGACTGCAATGTAGTCAATTGACTGCTTGACATGTCATTTTTATTTTTCTGTACAATAAACAAATACATCTGCTTTATGCCACAGAATTACATTCATATTTGGCTGACTTCTGCAGACGCGCAAAAAAACACTGCCAGGCCATCCTTAAAAATATTTTCGTTTGCCGTAACCTGACCGACCCTGTCAATTTAGAACTAACCCAAATATTTTTTTTTCCCCCTTTTAGTCCGACCGACTTGCCGGTTGTAAACTTGCATTAAGACCGACCGTTTTTTTACTCTAAACAACCAATACAAATAAAATACTATTTATTTTAGTAGGCTTAAGTATTGTGAATATAAATTGCCTACATACAAACGTAGGCTCTGTTAAATAAAACCCTGTGGCGTCATCTCTACACCATTGGTTTACGCATGTCACACTATGGCCTATACGCTTTATTTCATTCACACAAACATCTCGGCTGTCATCAGCCGGCCTTAACGCACTGCGCCACGGAATTGACGGCGTGGGTGAATAGGGGATAAATAACAATAGAGTACACAACTGTTTCACCAGCATGTTTAAATGACTTGACTAAAACCGTGCATAACTGGAGGTACACCTGTTATCTGAGCAGTCTGTATGTCCTCATTTTGCGAATGCGAGGACGATATGAGTCTGTTGCATTTCGTTAGATGTCCGAGTCACGCATAATGTTTGAAAACCACTGGCTCGTAATCACAATAATTTAACACACGACAGTTGGATACTTCATCATGTTCCCATGCCCAGGCTCGGACTGGTAATCTGTACAACCGGTGGGCCGGTGACCTCCGGGATTTAAAAAAAAAAGAGTTATTTAGCCTATTTGCGGCTCGTCATGTAGGCCTAGGCCTAGCCTATAAATGCAGTTGTATCCATTTGGCTTGGGGGGTGACAGGTCAATCATTTTGGCCTCTTCATGACAGGTTCAGTGTGTGTTACGATCGCGTCCCCCTGCCCCACCCCTCAAGTGGATTTGTCCAAGCAGCCGCTAGGTTTGTGGGGAAATATCTTTATTTTACTGTCTATGGGAAATAGCCTACGAGTCCATGCATGGTAGCCTAGGCTATATAAGTGTCCTCCGCTGGCTGGTGTTCACATCATCGCAGTTTAACCGTAAACAGCAATCAGAGGTGTCTAGTTTTATTCCATAAATATATTGTTTTTATAGTGTCACAAACACCTTGGCTCAAAAGGGAATGGACATAGGGAGACTGACACCGTCGGATAACGTTTAAATAATAATCATACATTTATTTACAAATATGTACATAAGTCAGTAAGTGAAGAGCAACAAAAGATAACATAAAGTGTCATGCGCATCAGCAATGTGTAGGCTATGTGTAGTGCATAAAGAAAAGGCAATCTGAACAGCTGCAGCCAGCTCTCAGCAGCGTCAGGCCAGAACAAATGAGGCCACAGGACACAGGCTTTATTCTGGAGTCCATTGACACACACACACACAATAGACATTAGTTGCACGCGCTACCAAGAGCTTCCATGTACTGCACCATGTAGGCTAGGCTACTGTAGTGCGGTTTTTCTGTCAACAAAAAAAAACGGGTAGCCTACAATTTTCGCACAACTTGGTGGAAAAGTGTAGCACAGGTTAAAGAAAACCCATTCATTTTTTTGAACTTCAAAGTATTTCCCATATAGTAGCCTTTTAGCTCACAAAGACAGTGAAAGTGAAACTCGGAAAGTGGAAATCTCTCCACCGAGTGTTACATTAGATGCACAATCAATCGCGAGTCGATGCAAGTAAAAAGTATCAACTGGTAATGAAGGTAGCCTAATTTTGCACACAATGTGCCGTCATTTTGATGTGATGACTGCACACAAACTGCAAAAATGTTTAGTAGCCTATACACTTGGTGATAGCCTACAGTTAATGTGAATCAACTATAACCAAAGTAAAGAAGAAGATTTGCACCAAATAAAGGCTGTGGTTTTTTTTACAACATGTTGGCACAAAACGTAATTTATGTCAACTATGACGATGTCCATGTTCAGTAGCCTATATTTTTCATTTAGTCAAGCAGTGACATGTGGTTTAATGGATGGGGGTAACATGACGTGAGACAGTCAGAAGATGAGTCTGTCTTTAGTAGCCTATCCCTGAATCCTGTCCCTCTCAAATCACTTTAAAATGGTGTGATTAGCAACCAGAATTTTAAAAAAATCCCGGAGAGGGGGGGGGGGGCGAAAATTGCCAGGGCCGAATTTTGTTCCCAGTCCGACCCTGCCCATGCTTAAACAGGCGAAATGCCACAAAACCGGTTTGTGAATAGGTCTGTAAGTTAGGAGTCCTCTCGACTTCTTTTAAGCTTTCACAGCTGGTGGGAAGGTGTGATTTGTTGGGGGCAGGGCCGGATTAACTGGGCACAAATGTCTGATGGCCCCCCCTGCCCCCCAGTTAACGTGAATCGGGTGGTCAGTTAATAGGCCTATATTGTGAAGATTTTTCTTGCCATATAAGGCACGAGCGCGTCTGTGAGGCCAAGCCTCACCAAGTAGCCCGTTTATTTACAACTAACATTCCATTTAATTAAACTGCTTTATAGACTATGCCGAAATAGTTTTCAACATTTTGAATATTAGTGTCGGGTGAATTAGGAAATGTTCTCAAAGTAGCCTTATGGCTGAAAGCTGCTTGGGATCCCCCCCCTGACATGAACGAAACACAGAACCCGCTTCTCTCACGGCAGTCACTGACAGTAGCCTAGAATAAATGCATGGGGAAAAAAACTTCCCCATGACAAAGACATCGTAAAACACTGAAAGTTAATATTTTGTCACTATAACATACATCTGTCCTTTGTCAAATGTGTTATGTTCCAAGTAGCCTAGTGCGTAATTCTGCTTCATAAAGCTGAACAAATACATTTGCTTATTTCACAGAAAAATATAAATAGCCAGTTAGGGTCTACAGTGCAGAGTTGGTAAGTTATGGTAGGTCATCTTGGAGTGAACATACAAACAGGGGAAATTCTTTCTCTAGTAGCTGAGTAGCCTCAGGTGCGCACGTAGACATAAGGCCGAACATGCAAGCGCCAATGAATCGTGCTCTCACGATAATCACGCCGTTAAACTTAAATAGGTTAACATCACTCTAAGTTCAAGCAAGGAAAACGATGATTTGAAGACATCTGTTTCGTTGGAAGGGCAAGGGGTAGCAACAGGGCAACACAGAGACAGGCCCGATGCAGGGCTGTTATGAGAGTATTAAAATATGGGATATACTACGGGAAAACATTAAAATGGCAAGACAGCGGGGGAAAGTTAAAATACGTGATAAACACCAAAAAAGTTGGTATGCATTGTTTCGGTCCCTGTGCACAGGGATTATTTGTCATATTATTAATCACATATGATTATTTGTGAAATTGTGCAAACAGGCGCAACACATTTGAAAAGGAAGGACTGGTAGCATGCAAGCTCACGGGAAAGATTAATTTAAGAACGTTATCACAGTGTGTGGCTGTGGTGTAAAGCAGCGCGGGCGGAAGACAGCGACAATTGGCAGGGGAGGGTCATGTCTTTTTTAACAATTCTGTCGGAGGGTCATTGAACAATTTCTAGCAGGCAAGGGAGGGTCATGCAACTTTTGACTGAAGCACTCAAAATTCCTCCGGTGGCCCCTTCAATAAATAACGAACAGTCCCTAGATTGCTGCTGGGCTATATGTCTTGGTTCTGTTAACAACGCATTGCCGTCAAACGCGTAGCCTATCTCACGGTTGCACCCATTACAAACAAACATGCAATGTGACCGTCTGGGATTGGGAAGAGCACTAAATGCTCTACTGAATAAGCACGAAGTCAAACCTTTAAATGAAAAAACACTCTTTAATAATCAAAAAAATAAACCGCTAATGAAGTAAACTTGTGACCATCAAAAATCGTTTATCGCCTGTAACTCCGTGATAACAGGACGTAACAGGAAGGCATTTGGCTGAGCAACGGAGGTTAATATGCTCTATATTTTGTCCAAATGATGTCTGTCTATCATCGTTGCACTCGGAGAAAAACAGAATGTTTAATTTGTCCGCGTTTCTTGTACGGCTGCAAACGGGATTCACTCACAGTTAACCAAATATTTCTTTATTAGGGCAGGGCAGGCATATTTCTGGCTATTAAATTATTAGTAACACTCCATAATAAGGTGCCATAATAAATAGCAAACTAGTAATTACCTAACCCTTTGTTAATATTTGTTAATTGTTACTAAAATATCTATTTGGCACAAGTTCATTTTTTCATCATTAATTAAATATTAGTTGTTTGCATAAAATCTGTATGTTAATGTTTTAACAAATCTATTAACTAATATTGTATTAATATATGTTAATAGTTAACTAAATATATTTTTGGCACTAATTAACAGTTATTTCTTACATCATTTAAATGTTAAATGTTTATTTACAAACTATATACTAATATAAAAGTTAATGACATATTATTATTTATCTAGCTTTTCTGATTAGCTTTGTGGGGAATTTATGGAATTATTGGTGTATGGCTTTATGGTCTTATGGTCTTGTTGTTGTCTTGTGTATAAGGCACCCTACTGCCAGTGGTTGGTTGTGTGAGAGTTTGCGCTCCTCTTCTTCCACTTCATCCTTATTGGATACCTCTGTGGTTGGCTGTCCTGTAATTGGTGACTCTCTGTCTAGTGTTTGAAAGTAGTGTACTCTTTGCCTTTGGAAGTACTATTTGGTTGCTGCTTGAATTTGGTGAAATTCAGGGGAGGGGGGTGTAACAGAGTTAGAAATGTAGTTTAGTGTTTGTATGTGATTTTCGCCGTAATTAAGCAGCTTTATTGAGATTGGTGTTTTGGAGCCCCCTTTGGAGAAACGCTATACTGCAGCTCTGCTGCGTTTTGTCCTTGTATTGTTGCCATAGCCGATCAGAAGCGGTATTCTTTGCATTGCGTAGGTTGACTCTATAAAGCTCTCCCCACTTTGTTTTAATTTTGTAACTGTAAAATGTTGATTAAGTTGATACATACCACCTGGCACATGTATTGTTAAGATTTGGGTGCAATTCTAGCAACTTAGAGAACGTTTATTAATGTTTTCATTATGACCACGAGTTCATACACACTGAGTCTAACGTGACTAGCTGTAAACTCTGCTAGCAACTTTCCATGCATTCAGTGTAGTTTAGCTTAGTGTGCATGGAAAGTGCAATTCAGTCTAGCAGGAAATGAATGTACATTTAGTTTAGCATTATGTTTATGCATTACCTCCGTATGGTCTACGTCTGAGAGTGTTTAGTGAGTCCCAGAATATTAATAAACTGTCGTTCTGTGCACCTGAACATTCCATGTCGCATGTCTCCCCAATTGCTAGTAGGGCTGCCAGTGATGGTGTAGGAATGATGCATGTAATATAGCCCATTCAACTACTTGTTGTTTTGTTTGAACTTTTCCTAAAGGAATAAATGTGATAAGCCAGTTTTGGTCTCAGTCCCTTCACCGTCTGACTAGTTATATATTACTAATATATTAATAAAGCTTAACCAACTTTATTATAAGGGTCCCCCATACTGATAGTTATATATTACTAATATATTAATTAAGCTTAACCAACTTTATTATAAGGGGCCCCACGCTTATAGCTATATACTACTAATATATTAATTAAGCTTAACCAACTTTATTGCAAGCGGTTCCGGCGCCGACAACAGTGGCAGCATGCCAAGGTAGCTCCGTGTTTTTTTCTTGAATTTCCCCTTCAGATTAGCTCTTAGTATATGAGTAGAACCAATGTCCTTTTAGGCAAGTCCCTCCACTCGGCGGCCATTTGACAACGCTTTTTGGGCACTCGTCGGGCATCCATTTCGGCAGAAATGCGCGTGCGCAAGTCTTCACGACACCAATCTTGCTCCAGCGGCGAGATCACAACAGATGATTGGCACGATGTCTTCACAACACACCATATGATCGGCTCAATGTATTCACATCACACCACATGATTGGCTCAATGTATTCACATGTCAACGTTTTGCCGAGGAAGGGGTGGGATATGTGTAGACAACGGCCATATTGGCGTGACAAACTAGCCCCATGCATTTCTATGGAGTATTTTTTGAGTGCTGTCTCCACATTAGAAAGTCTCTGGTAGAACTGACCCCCAAACTCATTTCTTTCAAGAGTGGATTGAAATTACGTCTGACGTAATAAAGACATGCAACTTCATTGGTTAGGTTCATATCAACATGGCAAATAACCTAATAACCTACACAAACCAACATGAACCAATAAAAAAAATCAGAAATCCCAGTGAATGGTGAATTAACTAGTCTACGATCGATTGTGGCAGTTGTAAATTGATACACTTTGACATCGTAGGCCTAAGACTAATTGTTTGCAAGGACTGCTGCGCACCCCGGATGTAGGCAGGCAAGCTGCAAGCAATCAGTGAGATGATCCATGAATCATCATCAGACTGCAAGCCTTATAGCCTCTACTACACAAAGGTAAGAACGCGCCTTAATGAAGGTGTAGCCTACTTTGTTTATTTATTTGTGTACGTCTTCCAGCGGGTAGACCTCAGCTAAAGTGTAGGCTATGTAAGAGAGACCTTTTGCGGGCTAGCTGCATGTTTTAGCGAGATAACTAAAGTTTATTGTCTGAGCCGTCACAGCTGGAAACTGGACAGACAGTATAGTTTAGCATTAGGGGAGACCGGGTATGGTTGTAACACATTTTTCTTCAGCACCTAAAACTACCATTTCTTTTAAAGCTACAGTTCTGGAACTTTTTGGCAAAGTACCCACATTTGTCTACTACAAGTGGCAACCATTTAAATCTCTTCAACTATATTACAGAATTTGTGAGATTATGACAAATACAGTGTGTACCTTTGTTACAACCTACCCCACTACTGGGGTAGATTGTAACACCTATTGGGGTAGATTGTAACAGGTAAAAAAAAATGCAGAAAAACAATGGAATTCCATTTGATATACTGATTTATTGCATAAACAGGGTACACAGGGTGTGAAAATAGATTCACCAACATATTGTATACCATACAATCCGTTCTTCACATAGAGAATGAAGATCATATTAACGTTTTAAACTAAATATAAAAACCACAGCGTTTATACTTTTGTGTGTGTATGTATTTGTGTCTCTCATGGAAAGAGAGAGAGGGCTGAACAGTCACACACACAAAGATGAAATTAAATAGACATTAAATGGGTCTACTAGCCCCATTCCACAGGTTTTAGCATATTCAAAAATTGTGTTACAACCTACCCCACCACTGTCATCCATTGTTTAGCTAGCTGTATTAGCATGGTGCTTTGACATTAGCAAGAGAGAGCTACACCATTCTTTACTAGAGAAACTATAGTTTGACCTGATGTAACTCATACAACTGTATCTACAATGGTAAAAGCACTAGAAAAAAATAAATCTAAAAAAAAAAAGTTACTTTCTTACCTCAGATGTTGAATTTTTCTCCTTACTCCGGGATAAATGGCACTAACAACTTGAAAATGTCCATGTGTGATCGTTAAGGAAGTCTGAGCAGTCAGAAACTGTCACATGGCTCATATCTTATCCCTGATTGGTGGAATTGGTGATGTTACAACTCCCCCCATGTTACAACCATACCCGGTCTCCCCTACCAAAGATCCTTTATTAACCGTTTCTGGTGTGGCCTACTTTGGCCGCGCAGGTTAGACACCAAAGCAACGTTTCATAAGTTGGAAATCAAACACATGACACGCACAAACAGGCATCGCACTTTTAAACATTTTATTAGTAGCCTACCTAGCTGCCATAAGCTATATGGTTCGCATTATCTGCTAGATGTAATGCAAAGTAACACTGCAGGGTAATTCTTCAACTACGATCCTTTCCTTGTCCTTGGAAGAAATAAGAAAAACTAAAAAATATTTACTACTTTTTTTTTTTTGATGGTGGAAATGACATTGCCCTTAAAACACAGTTTATTTGCTTCTAGTAGGCCTACTAAAGAATCTAGTAGAAAAAAACCCCATCATAATTACATAACATATGGCAGGGACGCTTTTTTTTTTGTTTTAAATCTTAATGCTTTTAAATCTTAAATTTGTCTATGTATGTCATGTCATCTCCACCACACTTTGTCATTTCCATCACAACACATATTTTAAGTTAAACATGTAAAAATAATACAACATGCATTTCTGGAAAATTAATACATTTAATATTTTGGCTGATATGTGTAATATTTAATAAAATACATTTGGAACAGTAGATGTTATTTTTGCTTGAAAACACATGTTTTGTTGTGTTTTGGAAACGTGTCATTGGGCAGTCGTGGCCTACTGGTTAGGGCTTCGGACTTGTAACCGGAAGATTGCTGGTTCGAACCCCGACCAGTAGGAACGGCTGATGTGCCCTTGAGCAAGGCACCTAACCCCTCACTGCTCCCCGAGCGCCGCTGTAGCAGGCAGCTCACTGTATCGGGATTAGTGTGTGCTTCACCTCACTGTGTGCTGAGTGTGTTTCACTAATTCACGGATTGGGTTAAAATGCAGAGACCAAATTTCCCTCACAGGATCAAAAGAGTATATACTTATACTGGAAATGACAGTTAGACTTTTGGAATAAAATGTCAAAAATATATATTATTCAAGTGAAATCTTTACAGCCACTATTAGAAAGAGTAAAAAGAGTAAACCATGCAAAAAGATTTTTTACTGAAAGATGTTACATTTTCTGAAAATTACCAGGTCAAAGAGTAGTTTAAGAATAACCCTGCAGCAATAGCATGTCTTATATTGACGTCAATTCCAGTTTTGTTAACACGGATAGGAAGCCAAGTTGTATCTCCCAACTTACTGACAATAGCCTAAGCATGATCAATGGCAACGTCTGACGATAGGTCTGCCTATACAGATAGAGAAGAAGAGACTGTCTGACTGACTTTTGTGCAAAAAAGTGAAATAATACTGTTAATAATATTTGTCCCCTCAGGACCAGATGGCTGTGTGACATGTTTTCAGTTCTGTGCAAGGAACCACCATCACACCATGGTAAGTGATAACTTACTTGTCCTCCATTTACTAGTGTCACAATGTAGCCAACGTGTAGCCTATATTATTATAAGTTATAGTGATATTTTGTAAGCATTTATTTACCAATGAGAATAGCCTAGCCTAATGTTATCCCTTTACATCTCTCCACAGGGATACAAAGGCTAGGGTTGAGTGATGTTTTTGTATCAAAGAAGGGATGACACCTTAGACTTATTTTATGTGGCATTTTCAAAATGTGTTGGCTATGCAGGTCATGTGACACCTCTTCCGAGACACAGGCTCAGTTACTTTGCCATTATTAGTCTATTAATGCACTGAACATTCATCTCTCACGATTTCATAGAAGGACAGAGCAGGAGGTTGCATATCAGGAGCATGAAGGAGTGAATCTTATTTTCATGTCACCTGTACTATAGTCTTATTTAATATATGCATAGGATTAATATTCTGCTGATTTGTCTTCCCATTACCCCACAATCCCTCTGTCTTTCTAGGAAGATGTCAATGTCAACAGCAGAAGTAAAATTACTCTGCAGGCCCTCCCAATCTTCCTGTGGGAAGATGGATTTTGGAATGTAAGTTTTTGATTAAATTGTGTCCTCTTTCACTCTTTCTTCTTTTTTTACTTTGTCTTCTCTATATATCTCTATTTCTATTCAGCCCTCTCTGATACTACCTTGCAGCCAAAAGACAACAACCACAACCATCTTCTAGCCACCAGAATAGCAATTAAATCATACTACAGTAATTCACCAAAAATGACATATATGGGAATTTTACCTGAACTTTTCATTCACTGGTATTTCATATTATATTAAATACACATGTAGTGTTTTTCATTGACTACTCTACTCATTAACTAATTACTGTCATGTTCTTCAGGCAGAAGAAATTGACCTGCCAGACTTCTCGGATGCAGCTGTAGCTATTCTCACTGTCTCGGGTGATACAGACTCCCTTGTGAAGTTTGGTCCTGCTATCCATTCTATAGTTGACAGAGACGTTATTTTGCTATTTGGCTTAATTTGTGCACTTCATCTCGATTGTCCAAAGCAATTGTCCTACAAGTTCATTCAAAAAATTATAATGGGTTTGGAAGACCTGAAGCGGTTACCTCCTAGACTGCTGCTTAGCCTTAAAAATAAATTGCTGATGATGGATGAGTAAGCAGTCTGTTTTCCAAATCTCATGGTTGGTACTGCCAGCATGTTAATGCTCAAGCAAGCAATGGAGCTTTTCGCTTTTATTTATGTTGGCCTATTATTTTGTTATTTGAGTATTATTACCTTTGTTGAAGGTTGTTATTTCTTTGATTTTCTGTATTAACCGCATTGCTGGGGATGTTGTTATGTTAGAATTCTAATGGAATTCTTAAATAAATGGAATCTGCATTGAAATTGTCTTTTGAGTAGTTTTTTTTATTTGAATCATACAAATCAAATATTTTTGATTTTGAGGTAAATAGTAAACCTAAACAGTCAAAAAATGTGTTTCAATAGAGTGAAGTCAACTTAAAAATATAAGAGACTGAAGTGACAATGTTTAGGTTTGAGAAACTGAATGAGTCTTGGTGATAACATGAATATATTATTAGGATTAGTTATAACTTAAATATATTATTAGGATATTAGGATTAGTGAATGAGTCAAGGATGTGACACAATGTTTAGGTCTGAGAAACTGAATGAGTCTTGGTGATAACATGAATATATTATTAGGAGTGATAACTTAAAAACATCAACTCCATTTCCAGTGTCAATTTTGTTGGTTTTAACAATGGTTTCAAAATGATCAGGTTCATTGAACTTATCAATGATTTAAGTAGTGATTACTTAAAATGTTTGTTTGCCAAATGATTATGTTTCAGTTCATCAACTTCCTAAAAAAATGAGTGTGAATAACTTCTAGTTTAGAGTAGTAATTACTTAAAATGTTTGTTTGTTGAAATTATTTGTTTTAATGTTGTTCATTTTCTCAAAGATTTGGAGTCTTAACAGCTTGTCTGACTAATGTAACAATAACTTAAAACATCTATTTCTCACATTATTCTTTTTAATTTTATCCTTGTCCTTAAAGATTTTGAGCATTAAAAAAAGTCTCATTTTAAGTAGAAATGACTTAATATATTTTTTAACATAGCTAAATATTTTGAGGTAATCAGTTTCATCAAATATTTTGAGTTCATTGAACCTGTTGGGGTTTACAGTGCACTGTATATTTGAAATGAACATCTCTCCTGTGTATATTTGAAAGTAATTTAACATCTCTCCTGTGTATATTTGAAATGACCTACAGACAACAGACAACAGGAATTCACGTTCAACGTTTTTAAGTATGTAACCATCCCACCTCTTGTAACATTCACCTCAGGTGGCTTTAAACACCATGTTCTATTCTCTACACCTGACTAACTTATGCATTTATCATGTATACAGACCTTACTGTCCTGTAACTGACCCTAGGCAGATGGGTCAGGCCCTTGAGTCGTGGATCTGCTCGAGGTTTCTTGCTATATGTATCTCCAATTCTAGGGGAGATTTTCCTCTGTTACCCTGTTACCCTGTTCCCCTGTTACCCTGTTACCCTGTTCCCCTGTTACCCATGGACCTTCTTTTCTTTTCTTTTCTCTGATTGTCTTATACTCTGTAAAGCGCCATGAGACATGCGTAATGTTTTGGCGCTCTATAAGTACAATTAAATTGAAATTGAATTGAATGTGAATAATATTTAATATATTATAAGTATATAAATCTATAATATTTCATCATTATATACAAAACCCAACCATAACACAACAGCCAGGTTAAATCCTTTTAGAAATACTAGGCCTACGTGACGTTATAAAGTAGTGGAGCTTCGGATCGGCTCTATAGCCTACTGTTATAAAAGTAGCGGATATCATGAATCCATTTAGAAATGACAACGCTAGATGAGAGTGGAGCAGATCACGATCCTTTTAGAAATGAATACACTAGGTTATAAACGCGGTGCAGATCACGAACCCTTTTAGAAACACGCTAGGTTATAAACGCGGTGCAGATCACGAACCCTTTTAGAAACACGCTAGGTTATAAAAGTAGCGTAGCCTATGGTCATAGGTGGATCTCTGGACCGGTGCGCGGTGTGACGCGCACACATGACAACCTGCACGAGAATGTTGCAGACAGAGCGGGCGCGCGCAGTAGGCTAAGCACGCGCAGGTTGGTCAGTAATGCAGCTCTCACGGGCAACAGACCGTAGTCTGGGATACGTGGAAACACGCGAGAAACCGGAGACGGGCTGAGTAACGTAACGGTGTCGGATATGACAACGGACCGGAGTATGAGAGGACAGGAGCGCGAGACTCGGAGAGAACAGTAAAACACGCGCATCTCCCCGTCCTGCCTCACCGGAGACATACAGCTCTGCAGACAACGTGAGTGTCTCTCTCACACACATAAACACACGCACAGTAGGCTAGGTTACACACACACACACAGGTGAGGCGTTCTTTCCGCTGTTGACCGCGACAGGCATTTTAATTGGCATGTAGATCGGGATGAATCAACATTCAAAGACCGTAGCCTAGTCTCTCTCTCTCTCTCGCTCTCTCTCTCGCCCCCTTCTCTTCCAAATACACATACACACACACACTCACGAGCGGTTGTAAGAGGGATAAGACACGCGGGCTTGCCTTGAGCCCAGAAGCGGATTAACGGGACTCGTGAGCAGGTGCTTTTGTTGGCTTGCGCCGTTGCCACTGGCTACCCGCAGTAAGCGAGATAGCTTGCGCTCGTGTAAAATTGATGCAGGCTGATACTACGTCGTACCGGCATACCGCGAGCACATACCGCGAGCGGCTTGTTTCGTCAGAGCACTGAAAAAAGAGCAGCTATCATCCGGATCCGTGCGCGTGCAGCACGGCAGGACTGTCTGACTTCGTCTGACTCTGTTTACTAGGGCAGGAACAGATGGCACGAGCTTCAACGGCGTGGTCCCGCGATCCAAGAAGGAGCGGATTTAGCTGATGGTGCATCTTCAACAGACACACACACACACACACACACACACACTTCACCCCCCGCCCGCCGTCTCCTGCGGTAGCTAGGAGGAACTAGCAGGAAACGCTCCGCAGTCAAGGTTTGTGTCTCTATCTATCTATCTATCTATCTCTATCTCTCTCTGTGTGTGTGTGTGTGTGTGTAAGTCTGGTTGAGTGTGTGTGTAGTGGAGGTGTGTATATGAGTGTGTGTGGCCTGGATTGGCATTGGGATGGATAGATAGATAGATAGATAGATAGATAGTATAGGTAGATAGATAGTATGTCATTCTAACATTGTAATCAATACCAAAGTAGGCTACACAATTACAACCATTCTAAACTATTTAAACATACACAAATATGTTCAACTTTTCATGTATTGTGCAGTCAGTGTAGTTGTATGTTTATAACAACATTGAATATATAACTTTAAACCTTTTTTTTTAAAACAGGACCTGTCCAACCATTTCAGTTGCTGTAATTAGTCACTATTTCCACTTTGTCTAAAACAGGACATGTCCAACCATTTCAGTTGCTGTAATTAGTCACTATTTCCACTTTGTCCAAAACAGGACCTGTCCAACCATTTCAGTTGCTGTAATTAGTCACTATTTCCACTTTGTCTAAAACAGGACATGTCCAACCATTTCAGTTGCTGTAATTAGTCACTATTTCCACTTTGTCTAAAACAGGACCTGTCCAACCATTTCAGTTGCTGTAATTAGTCACTATTTCCACTTTGTCCAAAACAGGACCTGTCCAACTATTTCAGTTGCTAGTTGCTGTATTTAGTCTAAAACAGGACCTGTCCAACCATTGCAGTTGCTAGTTGCTGTATTAAGTCCAAAACAGGACCTGTCCAACCATTTCAGTTGCTAGTTGCTGTAATTAGTCCAAAACAGGACCTGTCCAATCATTTCAGTTGCTAGTTGCTGTAATTAGTAATTGTTTCCATGTTTCCTTTCTTTGTTGAGCTGGAGAACTGAAGAGACACCCCCCCCCCTCTCTCTCTCACACACACACACACACACACACACACATTCCCTCACACACACACATTCCCTCACACACACACACACACACACACTCCCTCACACACACACATTCCCTCACACACACACACACACACACTCCCTCACACACACACACTCCCTCACACACACACACACACACACACACACACACACACACATCATCCCACACACTCCCTCACTCTCACACACACTCCCCATATATCTCTCTCTCACTCACACACACACACACACACACACACACACTCACACACACACACACGCACACACACTCCCTCACACACACACACACACCCTCTCTCTCACACACACACTCATACACACACACACACTCACACACACACACACACACACACACAGGCCTGTAGGGGCAGAACAAGTTCACTCTGGGGGCAAATTAATACCCCCCCATACATATATACACACACTCACACACACACACACACACACACACACACACACATCATCCGTATTTAAGATCCACACAGTCCAGTCCAGTCAGACTATTTCAGATCCACACAGTCCAGTCCAGTTAAACTATTTCAGATCCACACAGTCCAGTCCAGTCCAGTTAGACTATTTCAGATCCACACAGTCCAGTACAGTTAGATTATTTCAGATCCACACAGTCCAGTCCAGTCAGACTATTTCAGATCCACACAGTCCAGTCCAGTCCAGTTAGACTATTTCAGATCCACACAGTCCAGTCCAGTCAGACTATTTCAGATCCACACAGTCCAGTCCAGTCCAGTCCAGTTAGACTATTTCAGATCCACACAGTCCAGTCCAGTTAGACTCTTTCAGATCCACACAGTCCAGTCCAGTTAGACTATTTCAGATCCACATGGTCTATTTTAGGCCCCAACTACGCTACACCCAATCATTTCAACATGGGTTTTCGGATCGGCGTCCACAAACACTGTATCCGTTTGGGAAGCCTCTAAAACCTGCATTAAAATGTGTAATTCTGATTCTTGAAAATCATGACAAAGGCACACTCAACAAGTATGGGTACAAGTGAAGAAATAAGCATCAGATAAAATCTGCAAACTGGGGGGAAATGGACAATGTCTGCCAAGTTTACTGCCTGGGTGTGTGTGTGTGTGTGTGTGTGTAGGTGTGTGTGTGTGTGTGTGTGTGTAGGGGTGTGTGTGTGTGTGTGTGTATGTGTGTTTGCAAACTAGGGGGAAATGGGCAATGTTTGTCAAGTTTACTGCCTAGACAGCTTGCATGCTACTTTATAGGAATTCACATTATAATGCCAGCTAGCTTTGTCGACGAACGACAAACAAACGCTAATAATTATGCAACGTTTAAAGTTAGCTTCTCTTAATTATAATTATGTGTGAAGTTAGCTTCTCAGAAATTACAAAGATAGGCTACGTATGGATGCATATAATCCCACTGTTCATAGGCTACGTCTTTTAAACAGATAGTTTACACAGCTGTGTTTTTGGTGTCCTGCTGTTCATAGGCTGCGTCTTTTAAACAGATAGTTTTCACAGCTGTGTTTTTGGTGTCCTGCTGTTCATAGGCTGCGTCTTTTCAACAGATAGTTTGCACAACTGTGTTTTTGGTGTCCTGCTGTTCATAGGCTACGTCTTTTGAACAGACAGTTTGCACAACTGTGTTTTCAGCTAGCATGCTGTTCATAGGCTACATCTTTTAAACAGATAGTTTGCACAACTGTGTTTTTGGTGTCCTGCTGTTCATAGGCTACGTCTTTTAAACAGATAGTTTGCACAGCTGTGTTTTTGGTGTCCTGCTGTTCGTCTTTTAAACAGATAGTTTGCACAACAGTGTTTTTGGTGTCCCGCTGTTCATAGGCTACGTCTTTTAAACAGATAGTTTGCACAGCAGTGTTTTTGGTGTCCTGCTGTTCATCTTTTAAACAGATAGTTTGCACAGCTGTGTTTTTGGTGTCCTGCTGTTCGTCTTTTAAACAGATAGTTTGCACAACAGTGTTTTTGGTGTCCCGCTGTTCGTCTTTTAAACAGATAGTTTGCACAACAGTGTTTTTGGTGTCCTGCTGTTCATAGGCTACGTCTTTTAAACAGATAGTTTGCACAGCAGTGTTTTTGGTGTCCCGCTGTTCATAGGCTACGTCTTTTAAACAGGAAGTTTGCACAACTGTGTTTTCAGCTAGCATGCTGTTCATAGGCTACGTCTTTTAAACAGATAGTTTGCACAGCAGTGTTTTTGGTGTCCTGCTGTTCATAGGCTACGTCTTTGAAACAGATAGTTTGCACAGCTGTGTTTTTGGTGTCCTGCTGTTCGTCTTTTAAACAGATAGTTTGCACAGCTGTGTTTCTGGTGTCCCGCTGTTCATAGGCTGCGTCTTTTAAACAGATAGTTTGCACAGCTGTGTTTTCAGCTAGCATGCTGTTCATAGGCTGCATGTTTTAAAAAGATAGTTTGCACAGGTGTGTTTTTGGTGTCCTGCTGTTCATAGGCTACATCTTTTAAACAGATAGTTTGCACAACTGTGTTTTTGGTGTCCTGCTTAAACAGATAGTTTGCACAGCTGTGTTTTTGGTTTCCTGCTGTTCGTCTTTTAAACAGATAGTTTGCACAGCTATGTTTTTGGTGTCCTGCTGTTCGTCTTTTAAACAGATAGTTTGCACAAAAGTGTTTTTGGAGTCCTGCTGTTCATAGGCTGCGTCTTTTAAACAGATAGTTTGCACAACAGTGTTTTTGGTGTCCCGCTGTTCATCTTTTAAACAGATAGTTTGCACAGCTGTGTTTTTGGTGTCCTGCTGTATGTCTTTTAAACAGATAGTTTGCACAGCTGTGTTTTTGGTGTCCTGCTGTTCATAGGCTACGTCTTTTAAACAGATAGTTTGCACAACTGTGTTTTTGGTGTCCTGCTGTTCATAGGCTACGTCTTTTAAACAGATAGTTTGCACAGCTGTGTTTTCAGCTAGCATGCTGTTCATAGGCTGCGTGTTTTAAAAAGATAGTTTGCACAACTGTGTTTTTGGTGTCCTGCTGTTCATCTTTTAAACAGATAGTTTGCACAGCTGTGTTTTTGGTGTTCTGCTGTTCGTCTTTTAAACAGATAGTTTGCACAGCCG
>NC_055965.1:38423562-38443562 GCF_018492685.1 Alosa sapidissima
ACAGTGTTTCCCCTACAATGTATTCATCAGCGGCGCAGCGCCGCTCCTGGAATTCAAGCGCCACTGCAAAAAGAGTTGCCTAATTAAAAAAAAAAAATAGACGCAAGTGAACTTCAGGAACAGCTGCCGTTCGTTCAGGTTTCATGTCAACAAATAATAGTAGGCTAACGTTGAAGGCGCAGTCAGGGATTCCACAGGAGATCATGCTTGTTTGTGTTTATGTTTAAGTTTATTAGCAGATGCAATTTTGTGCAAAAAAACGTAGCCTACATTATGTTAACCAAGGAACCAAATTAAACACGCCAGCGAGATAGCTCGCCCGTACCTTCAGTAGCCTATTCCCAGATAAATCCACGCATTGTTCGTTTTTGTTTGTGATACAGGCAATGCTTTCAAGCCCTGTGTTGCTAACATACCTAGGCTGTGAAACTAAGGTCTAGCTAGCCTATTGGTGGGTTTAATTGAATTTGAGTAATAGGATACGCAAGCATTTACATCTGGAGATAGTTTGTAATTCCTGTAGAGCTCATCAAAATTATAGATATAATACAAGACACTTATCTGCTATAATCCAAGTGAATTTTCTTAGAATTTTTGACCATTTATTTTACCAAATGACATGGGAAACATAATTAATTTCAACCACATATTCTTATGCACCATGCACAACAACGTAGCTTAAAACCGTGAGAATCAAGCTAGCGTGACGGGCCGTCACGGCATTAAAGTGACAGGCACTCAATTCGACTTGCACAGCACCAATACAGTGTAATGGCATGAAAGAGAAGTCTATATAGTTTATACAGTGCTGTGCAAAAGTTAAGACACCCATGCTGAAATTGACTAAAGGGAGGAATAAAAACATATTTTGCCTTTTGTCTTAATGCCTTAATTAAAAAAGAAATAGGACATCAATTATTTTTAATGCATCATGTATCGTATAAATACATTATATATAAATGTCTTAACTTATGCACAGCACTGTATATTCTAAATAGTAATAGTTTGTACAGTGGCCTACAGTGTACAGTTGTACAGTGGCTAATACTAATAATGTAAATGAAAAAGGTGAAAGAAAAACATGAATAATCCTGTTCAAGTACCGCAATAATCATGCTTGTGTTGATGGTTATGTCATAATTTGTAACTCAATCAGTCCATTTCTTTCACAAAATCCACCAGAAGTCACAATTTAAGGAGTATTTTTTTCAAATGTTTCTCTTTTATTTGGGGGGGGGGGGGGGGGGGGGGCTTCCTACGATCAACAGCACCGCTGCTGGAAAAAATTCTAGGGGAAACACTGAGCTACATACCAGCCACTGTGTAAATACATAGAGCTACATACCAGCCACTGTGGTGGTTAAATACATAGAGCTATATACCAGCCACTGTGTAAATACATAGAGCTACATACCAGCCACTGTGGTGGTTAAATACATAGAGCTACATACCAGCCACTGTGTAAATACATAGAGCTACATACCAGCCACTGTGGTGGTTTAAATACATAGAGCTATATACCAGCCACTGTGTAAATACATAGAGCTACATACCAGCCACTGTGGTGGTTAAATACATAGAGCTATATACCAGCCACTGTGTAAATACATAGAGCTACATACCAGCCACTGTGGTGGTTAAATACATAGAGCTACATACCAGCCACTGTGTAAATACATAGAGCTATATACCAGCCACTGTGTAAATACATAGAGCTACATACCAGCCACTGTGGTGGTTAAATACATAGAGCTACATACCAGCCACTGTGTAAATACATAGAGCTACATACCAGCCACTGTGGTGGTTTAAATACATAGAGCTATATACCAGCCACTGTGTAAATACATAGAGCTACATACCAGCCACTGTGGTGGTTAAATACATAGAGCTATATACCAGCCACTGTGTAAATACATAGAGCTACATACCAGCCACTGTGGTGGTTAAATACATAGAGCTACATACCAGCCACTGTGTAAATACATAGAGCTACATACCAGCCACTGTGTAGATACATAGAGCTACATACCAGCCACTGTGGTGGGTTAAATACATAGAGCTACATACCAGCCACTGTGTAGATACATAGAGCTACATACCAGCCACTGTGGTGGTTAAATACATAGAGCTATATACCAGCCACTGTGTAAATACATAGAGCTACATACCAGCCACTGTGGTGGTTAAATACATAGAGCTACATACCAGCCACTGTGTAAATACATAGAGCTACATACCAGCCACTGTGTAGATACATAGAGCTACATACCAGCCACTGTGGTGGGTTAAATACATAGAGCTACATACCAGCCACTGTGTAGATACATAGAGCTACATACCAGCCACTGTGGTGGTTAAATACATAGAGCTACATACCAGCCACTGTGTAGATACATAGAGCTACATACCAGCCACTGTGTAGATACATAGAGCTACATACCAGCCACTGTGGTGGTTAAATACATAGAGCTACATACCAGCCACTGTGTAAATACACAGTGTTTGGGGGAAGCCGTGGCCTACTGGTTAGCACTTCGGACCTGTAACCGGAGGGTTGCCGGTTCGAACCCCGACCAGTAGGCACGGCTGAAGTGCCCTTGAGCAAGGCACCTAACCCCTCACTGCTCCCTGAGCGCTGCTGTTGATGCAGGCAGCTCACTGCGCTGGGATTAGTGTGTGCTTCACCTCACTGTGTGTACACTGTGTGCTGTGTGTGTTTCACTAATTCACGGATTGGGATAAATGCAGAGACCAAATTTCCCTCACGGGATCAAAAGAGTATATATACTTATACTTAATACATAGAGCTACATATTAGCCTCCTGTGATTATATGCCCTCTTCTTTGTGTGTGGGTCTGTGAGTGTGTGTGTGTGTGTTGGTCTGTGAGTGTGTGTGCTTATATGCCCTCTTCTATGCCATCACCTACTCTAGTTAAAGGTGGGTACAACAGATCCCATCGAAGGTCCCCCCATGGTTGTCGAATGGTTCAACCCAGCACACCCATACTTAAAGGTGGGGACAAAACCACTGCAAGGGGTGTGGGGGTGTTTCCCCACACATGTGCATGGCTTGTGTCATCAAATGTGTGTCATCAAACAGCAAGTGAAAGCTTCTTATCATACCCATACACCTGTTGTCATGGCAACCCCATTAATCTGCTGTCATGACTTAGAATGTAAATAATATTAAAATAACTAATAAGACTAATGTCCTAGCTCCTCCTCCTCCCCCCCCCTTATTCCTGTCCTAGCTCCTCCTCCTCCTCCCTTACTCCTGTCCTAGCCCCTCCTCCTCCTCCTCCCTTACTCCTGTCCTAGCTCCTCCTCCTCCTCCTCCCTTACTCCTGTCCTAGCTCCTCCTCCTCCCCCCTTACTCCTGTCCTAGCCCCTCCTCCTCCCCCCTTACTCCTGTCCTAGCTCCTCCTCCCTAACTCCTGTCCTAGCTCCTCCTCCTCCCTTACTCCTGTCCTAGCTCCTCCTCCTCCTCCCTCCTTACTCCTGTCCTAGCTCCTCCTCCTCCTCCTCCTCCTCCTTACTCCTGTCCTAGCTCCTCCTCCTCCTCCTCCCCCCTTACTCCTGTCCTAGCTCCTCCTCCCTAACTCCTGTCCTAGCTCCTCCTCCTCCTCCTCCCTCCTTACTCCTGTCCTAGCTCCTCCTCCTCCTCCTCCTCCTTACTCCTGTCCTAGCTCCTCCTCCTCCCCCCTAACTCCTGTCCTAGCTCCTCCTCCTCCTCCTCCTCCCTTACTCCTGTCCTAGCTCCTCCTCCTCCTCCCTCCTTACTCCTGTCCTAGCTCCTCCTCCTCCTCCTCCTCCTCCTTACTCCTGTCCTAGCTCCTCCTCCTCCTCCTCCCCCCTTACTCCTGTCCTAGCTCCTCCTCCCTAACTCCTGTCCTAGCTCCTCCTCCTCCTCCTCCCTCCTTACTCCTGTCCTAGCTCCTCCTCCTCCTCCTCCTCCTTACTCCTGTCCTAGCTCCTCCTCCTCCCCCCTAACTCCTGTCCTAGCTCCTCCTCCTCCTCCTCCTTACTCCTGTCCTAGCTCCTCCTCCCTTACTCCTGTCCTAGCTCCTCCTCCTCCCTTACTCCTGTCCTAGCTCCTCCTCCCTTACTCCTGTCCTAGCTCCTCCTCCTCCTCCCTTACTCCTGTCCTAGCTCCTCCTCCTCCCCCCTTACTCCTGTCCTAGCTCCTCCTCCTCTCCTAGCTCCTCCTCCTCCTCCCTTACTCCTGTCCTAGCTCCTCCTCCTCCCCCCTAACTCCTGTCCTAGCTCCTCCTCCTCCTCCTCCTCCCTTACTCCTGTCCTAGCTCCTCCTCCTCCTCCTCCTCCTTACTCCTGTCCTAGCTCCTCCTCCTCCCCCCTAACTCCTGTCCTAGCTCCTCCTCCTCCTCCTTACTCCTGTCCTAGCTCCTCCTCCCTTACTCCTGTCCTAGCTCCTCCTCCTCCCTTACTCCTGTCCTAGCTCCTCCTCCCTTACTCCTGTCCTAGCTCCTCCTCCTCCTCCCTTACTCCTGTCCTAGCTCCTCCTCCTCCCCCCTTACTCCTGTCCTAGCTCCTCCTCCTCTCCTAGCTCCTCCTCCTCCTCCCTTACTCCTGTCCTAGCTCCTCCTCCTCCCCCCTAACTCCTGTCCTAGCTCCTCCTCCTCCTCCTCCTCCCTTACTCCTGTCCTAGCTCCTCCTCCTCCTCCTTACTCCTGTCCTAGCTCCTCCTCCTCCTCCTTACTCCTGTCCTAGCTCCTCCTCCTCCCCCCTTACTCCTGTCCTAGCTCCTCCTCCTCCCCCCTTACTCCTGTCCTAGCTCCTCCTCCTCCTCCTCCTCCCCCTACTCCTGTCCTAGCTCCTCCTCCTCCTCCCTTACTCCTGTCCTAGCTCCTCCTCCTCCCCCCTTACTCCTGTCCTAGCTCCTCCTCCTCCCTTACTCCTGTCCTAGCCCCTCCTCCTTCTAATTACAGTTTTTCTTAATCGCTTTAATGCCATCACATTTTCAAACAATTAACACGCAGGTCTAAACAAAAGCCCACTGGCCAAAATGACACATTTTGCCTTCAAACAACAGATCTTGTAGTCAAATCACTGTGTGATTTCCATCAATCAATACACACTGGACAGCATGCAATGCTAAATATAGTTCTATAATATTTAGGGGCACAGAGAGGGAGCTTATGAGCTTCAGCCAGTTAGCTTTGTCTAGCTTCAGCCAGTTAGCATCTCAGGACAGGGGGTCAGGGTTTAGTGTTAGCTGCAGCCAGTTAGCATCTCAGAACAGGGGGTCAGGGTTTAGTGTTAGCTTCAGCCAGTTAGCATCTCAGACTAGGGGGTCAGGGTTTAGTGTTAGCTTCAGCCAGTTAGCATCTCAGAGCAGAGTGTCACGGTTTAGAGGTCTAGCCACAGCAAGTTAGCATTAGCATCCTAGAGCAGAGGGTCTGTGTTTATTGTTAGCTGCAGCCAGCTAGCATTAGCATCCTAGAGCAGAGGGTCTGTGTTTAATGTTAGCTTTAGGCAATTAGCATTAGCATCCTAGAGTAGAGGGTCAGGGTTGAGGGTTAACTTCAGGCAGTTAGCATTAGCATCCTAGAGTAGAGGGTCAGGGTTGAGGGTTAGCTTCAGGCAGTTAGCATTAGCATTAGCCTATAGTAGAGGGTCAGGGTTGAGGGGGCTAGCTTCAGCCAGTTAGCATTCTAGAGCAGAGGGTCAGCTTTAGCCAGGTAGCATTAGCATCCTAGAGCAGAGGGCCTATGTTTAGTGCTAGCTTTAGGCAGTTAGCATTAGCATTAGCCTAGAGTAGAGGGTCAGGGTTGAGGGGGCTTCTGATATACGTACACGCTAAGTCATGTCTGCTAACTCATGTTTACATGGCTGCTGCTGTATTTTATTTTGGGATGTGCTGTGACATGATGCATCCTGTGTGTTTGTGTTTGTGCATCCTGATGAACCCAAACTCCATATGAAGGTGTATTGCCCTGCATTGCGGTGTTATTTTTAAGTAGATAGATAGATAGATAGATAGATACTTTATTGATCCCCAAGGGGAAAATCAATTAATTAATGTTGTATTGTGTGTGTGTGTGTATGTGTGTGTGTGTATGTGTGTGTGTGTGTTGTAGATATTAACGCTCAGGCTCGTAAGGTGCAGCGGAATCGTGCCAAGGGGACGATGACTCTCTCCCGCTCGTCGCTCTGTCGCTCCCTGTCTGAGACCAGCCTGACCATGGGGGGCGGGGCTGGGGAGGGTGAGGAGCCAAAGCGCTATTACTCCACCCTGCCTGGGCCAATCAGGGCTCGGTCAGCACGCGACGGCACCCGTGATGTCATGAGGGGTGAGCAGAGGAAGGAAGGACGAGACGGAGGCGGGACTAGACACTCTCTCTACCAATCACCTGATGGAGGGGGCGGGGCTAGACACTCTCTCTACCAATCGCCTCACCTCCTTCTGCTCCAAGGCTTCAACAGACAGGTGAGAAAGAAAGTGTGTGTGTGTGAGAGAGAGAGTGTGTCTGTGTGTGTGAGAGAGAGAGTGTGTCTGTGAGAGAGAGTTTGTGTGAGAGGAGAGAGTGTGTGTCTGTGTGTGTGAGAGAGAGAGTGTGTCTGTGTGTGTGTGAGAGAGACAGTGTGTCTGTGTGTGTGTGAGAGAGAGAGTGTCTGTGAGAGAGAGTTTGTGTGAGAGAGAGAGTGTGTCTATGTGTGTGTGAGAGAGAGTGTGTCTGTGTCTGTGTGTGTGTGAGAGAGAGTGTGTCTGTGAGAGAGAGTTTGTGTGAGAGGAGAGAGTGTGTCTGTGAGAGAGAGTTTGTGTGAGAGGAGAGAGTGTGTGTATCTGTGAGTCAGGCTGTATGTCTGTGTGAGAGAGAGTGTGTGTATCTTTGAGACAGAGTGTATGTCTGTGTGAGAGAGAGAGTGTATCTGTGAGACAGAGGGCTCTATCTTGCACTCAACACATCCCAATAACGTGAAACTAAGCGCACATGCACGAGCAGTACACTCCACCCTCTCTCCTCCCTCAATCACACTCATTTTAATATGCTAACTAGGAGGCCACTCGAGAGCACAGACCTCCGCAAAGACAAAATGGCCTATCCCGCAATATCCCGCATAATAACAATGAAAACTCATCTGTGGATCCATTCATACTCAAACCTGTTCCAAAGTTTAATAATTGAAATAATCAAATTAATAAAAAAGTTTTTTTCCAGCGAATGCGAGGTAGAAGTGCTTATCTGAAATAATAATAATAATAATAATAATAATAATAATAATAAGCTTTATTTGTATAGCACCTTTCATACACAGAATGCAGCTCAAACTGCTTTACATTTGAAGCATGTGACACAATAATAGTCAGTCATTATCAATCACTTTCACTTTTCTTCATTGCTGTGGCCGTTTATGATCCAATCAGCAACATATCAGAAATATAGAAAAAAACATGTCATAAGACTGGCAGCCTTAACCCTTTACCCCCCACAAGCACGCCATATGGCAACTGTGGCAAGGAAAAACTCCCATATTCCAGGAAGAAACCTTGAGCAGAACCTGACTTAATAGGGGGAGCCCATCTGCTTCTGGCTGGCGCTGCGCCCTCCAATAGCAGCAGATGTAGAATAATCTGAAAAAGTAGTCTACAGGATAAGATGAGTTAACAAAAAGCTTTCCTATACAGGTATGTTTTCAGATCTTTTTAAAAAATATTTACTGAACTCGCATTAACATGAACATGCTTGATGTACAGAGGCAGGGTGTTCCATAGTTTGGGGGCATAATGGATAAAAGCAGCTTCTCCACTTTGCTTGTGGAGCACTTTGGGTACAATTAAAAGATTAGAATTGGATGATCTAAGTTTCCTTTGTGGTTGATAAGATATTAAAAGCTCAGAGATATATGAAGGTGCTATGCCATTCAGAGCTTTGTAAGTAATTAACATAACCTTAAAATCAATTCTATAGGAAACAGGGAGCCAGTGAAGTTCAGCCAACACAGGGGTGATGTGTTCTCTCTTCTTGGTCTTAGTTAAAAGTCTAGCCGCAGAGTTCTGTATAAGTGCCAATTTCTTTAGATGTTTTTTGGGAAGACCAGTGAAAAGTGCATTGCAGTAGTCTAACCTGCTAGTGATAAAGGCATGAATTAGTTTTTCTGCATCTTGTTGAGTTAAAAAGGGCCTCACTTTGGCAATGTTTCTCAGGTGGAAATAGGCTGTCTGAGTAACTTTACTGATATGGGGCTTAAAACTTAACTCTGCATCTAAGATGACACCGAGGCTTGTTACTTTTGGTTTGACCTGGTGCGCCAAGTTCCCCAGATTACTAAGAACAATGTCTCGCTTTGGTTTTGGTCCAACCAAAAGTACCTCTGTTTTGTCATTTAGTTTCAAAAAATTTTTGCTCATCCACTGATTAATGGAGGTTAAGCTTGCACTGAGGGAGCAAAGGCCATCTGGGTTAGTTGGCTCTACAGACATATATAATTGGGTATCATCTGCGTAGCTGTGGAAGTTTACATTATGCTGACTTATGATGTTTCCCAACGGAAGCATATATAGGGAAAATAGCAGGGGACCAAGGCAGCTCCCCTGGGCCACACCAAAAGGCAAGTCATGTTTTTCAGACACATGATCTCCTAGACTGATATAAAAATCTGCCAGTAATGTAGGTTTGAAACCAGTTTAGAGCATTATCAGAGAGACCCACCCACTTCGCAAGGCGGTGAATTAGGATGCTATGATCAATGGTGTCAAATACCGCACTCAAATCCAGAAGAATAAGGATTGAGACTTTGTTTGAGGCAGTAGCCAGTCTAAGATCATTGACTATTTTTACTAGAGCCGTTTCTGTGCTGTGATTTGATCTAAAACCTGATTGGAATTTTTCAAGGATACTGTTTTCGTTGAGGAAGGTATTTAACTGATTACAAACGACTTTTTCCAGTACTGCTCAGGAACGGTAGGTTTGATATAGGCCTGTAGTTGCTCAGATTAGTATGGTCAAGATTCGACTTTTTAAGTAAAGGTTTCACAACAGCGGTTTTAAAAGCAGTTGGAAATATACCTGTTTCTAATGAGGTATTTATTACCTTGAGAATAAAGGGAGCTAAGCTATCATATACATTGATAGCTAAGCTATAATATACATTTGAGGAATCTAGTAGGGATTGGATCCAAAACACATGTTGAGGAGCTGGTTTGAGTTATAATTTTACTAAGCTCAGATTGAGTAATAGTGCTAAAGAACCTTCATTGTGGGGGGCTGTTTTTGGGAGTACTATCAAACATATTTCTTGTGTTACCAATAGCCTCCCTTATAGAAATTACTTTGTTTTTCAAGAAGTCTGCAAATTCTTCGCATCTTAGAGAGGATGCCTGACTGAGTGTATCAAAAGGTGTTTGATGCAATAGCCTATCAATGCTGGAGAACAACACCCTAGAGTTTTCACTGTTTTCAGCAATTACCTTAGAGAAGTGGTTCCTTCGCTCATTCCGAATAGCTCTATTATAATTTGCTATTTTTTCTTTTAGAATGGCACGGTGAACCTGTAACTTAGTTTTTCTCCATGTTCTCTCAGCTTTTCTACATTATCTTTTTAGATCATGGATATTTTCGTTCATCCAAGGTGTCAGTTTGCTACAGGGCCTTTTTTTAGTCTTTAAAGCCTGTGTTGCAGGTTAACCACCTGTCAGACACCAAACAGGACGAGGACCACAAAAGCGTCACGTTCGAAAGTTTATTTAAGGGTTGGGGGTTAAGGGGGTTTCAGGGGTTCCGGGGGGGTACGGGAGTTCCAGGAGTTCCGGGGGTTTCAAGAGTCTGCGTGTGTGTGTTCCCCCAGTAGCTGAACAGCGATGGCAGGAGCTGGATGATCCGGGAAGTCCTGGGGGAAACACACACACAACAGCAATTGAAACGAAGCGGCAGTACAGTCAAGGATTAGGCGGTATTCGTAGAAGAGAGACGGAAGGAAGGTCGAGATTACCGGGGCTGGAGAACGCAGAAGTAGTCGAGCGGGTCTGGGATCACAGGCAAAGAGTCAGAGGCGTTTTCCAAAACAGGCAGGTAACTGGTGCTGGTTGCAGACGATCTGACAAGTGTGGACTGAAAAGCAAGGCTTTATATACAGGGCATGATGAGTGGTGAATGCAGTGCAGCTGGTAGGTAAACGAGGGTGAGGCAGAGCAGAGCAGGAACAGGTGGAGGTCATCAGACTTCAATCAGCGCGTGTTACCAGGCAGAGAGAGAGCTCATGACAGAACCCCCCCCCTAAGGGACGGCCCCAGAAGTCCCCAAGAGTGACACCACGTCGGGAGGGCGGAGGGGAGCCGGTGGAGGGCTACAATTCCTCCGAGCGGTCCGAGTGAACATCCTCATCCTCAGAGGGAGCTGGAGGGTCGTGGACAGAAGACGGGACAGGTACCGAGACAGGGTCAGGGTCAGGCACAGGACAGGAAGCCGGGTGGGCAGGACGGTTAGGGACCCCTCTGGGGCGGCCCCTACGGATTGCAGGTTGATCAGGATGCAGACGGTGGAAGTCGGCGACGAGTGTCCGGTCCACAATCCGACTGGCTGGCACCCAGGTTCTCTCCTCAGGTCCATAGCCCTCCCAGTCGACGAGATACTGGAGGCCCCTACCTCGCCGTCTGGACCGAAGCAGGCGTCGAACGGTGTGCACCAGCCCACCGTCAACGAGGCGAGGAGGAGGAGGAGGAAGCGGCACGGGGACCAGCGGGCTTTCATGCGTCGGCTTGACTTTCGAAACATGGAAAGTAGGGTGCACCCTCATGGATGTTGGCAACTGGAGCCGGACTGCGGTTGGGCTGATGACCCTCTTGATTGGGAACGGGCCGAGGAATCGAGGTGCCAGCTTACGCGATTCCACCCGCAGTGGGAGATCCTTGGCTGACAGCCACACCTTCTGGCCAACACGGTAGGCGGGTGCCGGCGATCTTCGGCGGTTAGCCCCAGTGGCATAGCTGACAGCTGACTTGAGTAGCGTGGCACGAGCTTGTGACCAGGTACGACGGCAACGGCGGGCATAGGCGAGGGCAGAC
This sequence comes from Alosa sapidissima, assembly GCF_018492685.1. Taxonomy (NCBI): domain Eukaryota; kingdom Metazoa; phylum Chordata; class Actinopteri; order Clupeiformes; family Clupeidae; genus Alosa; species Alosa sapidissima. The sequence continues at coordinate 38,434,590 of NC_055965.1, forward strand.
CACATCTCCTTCCTGGCTGGGGAACAGGGGGTCTGGTAGCCATACACACACTGGAAAGGTGACATACCAGTGGCAGAGCAGGTGAGGGAGTTGTGAGCATACTCTATCCACATCAGTTGTTGCGCTCAAGCCTGGGGTTTGCGAGAAACCATGCACCGCAGCGCCTTCTCCAGCTCCTGGTTTGCCCGCTCGGACTGACCATTGGACTGGGGGTGGAACCCAGAGGTGAGACTCACTGTGGCCCCTAGAAGACGGCAGAACTCCTTCCAGAATGTAGAGGTGAATTGCGGGCCTCGGTCAGATACAACATCCCTGGGCAGCCCGTGTAGACGGAAGACATGATCAAGAACAGCCTGGGCAGTCTCTCTGGCAGATGGCAGTTTAGGGAGGGGAATGAAGTGTGCCATCTTGCTGAACCGGTCAACCACAGTGAGAATGACCGTCATCCCACCTGATGGTGGGAGGCCAGTTACAAAGTCCAAGGAGACGTGGGACCAGGGTCGTGTGGGCACAGGCAAGAGCTGGAGTAAACCAGCAGGGGGCCGAGTGGAGGACTTGTTCTGATTGCAGGTGGGGCAGGCACGGACGAATTCTCGGACATCCCTTCTCAAAGAAGACCACCAGAAGCGCTGGGCAAGGAGATGGCAGGTGCGGGCGGAGCCCGGGTGGCAGGCAAGGCGGGAGTTGTGTCCCCACTGTATGACCCGGGACCTCAAATTCTCTGGGACGAAGAGACGACCATCTGGGCATGCACTGGGACTGGGATGGTCACGGAGGGCCTCTTGAATTTCCTCCTCAATATCCCAGGTCAGGGCAGCTATGACGCAGGGATCGGGCAGAATTGATGCAGGTTCCTGGGAAGGGGCGTCATCCTTCTGAAACTGACGGGAGAGAGCGTCCAGCTTGGTGTTCCGAGAACCTGGGCGGTATGACAGGGTGAAGTTGAATCTGGTGAAAAACAAGGCCCAGCGGGACTGTCTGGGGTTAAGACGTTTGGCATTGCGGATGCATTCGAGGTTTTTGTGATCGGTCCAGACCAGGAACGGAACTGTGGACCCCTCCAGCCAGTGACACCACTCCTCCAGGGCAAGCTTGACAGCCAACAGCTCATGGTTTCCAACATCATAATTGCGCTCTGCAGGTGAAAGCCGGCGAGAGAAAAATGCACAGGGGTGCAACTTGTTGTCCTCCTCTGCCCGTTGAGAGAGTATGGCCCCGACTCCCACGTCTGAGGCATCCACCTCGACAACGAACTGCCGGTCTGAATCCGGCATCTGGAGGATGGGGGCAGTGGTGAACCGGGCCTTGAGGGTATGAAAGGCTGTGTTGGCCTCTGGGGTCCAGAAAAAGGGGTGTTTGATGCTGGCCAGAGCTGTGAGGGGAGCGGCGACGGAGCTGTAGTTCCGGATGAATTTCCGGTAGAAATTGGCAAAACCGAGGAATTGCTGCAACTTCTTCCTATTCCCCAGAACTGGCCAGGAGGTAACTGCCAAGACCTTTGCGGGGTCCATCTGGATATTGCCTTCAGCGACGATGTATCTCAGGAATGACACAGTCTGAGCATGGAACTCGCATTTCTCCACTTTGACATAGAGAGTTCTCCAGGAGCCGTCGAAGAACCAGCTGGACATGACGGGTGTGTTCGGACAGAGTTCTGGAGAAAATTAAGATGTGGTCCAGGTACACGAAGACGAATTTATTCAGCATGTCCTGCAGCACATCATTCACCAGAGCCTGGAATACCACTGGGGCGTTGGTGAGGCCAAATGGCATTACCAGGTACTCGTAATGGCCGGTGTGGGTGTTGAATGTAGTCTTCCACTCGTCACCCTCCCTTACTCGCACTAGGTGGTAAGCATTTCTAAGGTCCAGTTTGGTGAAAATAGTGGATCCCTGGAGCAACTCAAAAGCAGAGGTGAGTAAAGGCAGAGGGTACCGGTTCTTCACTGTGACATCATTCAGACCTCGATAATCAATGCAGGGGCGAAGAGAATCGTCTTTCTTTCCCACAAAAAAGAACCCGGCACCAGCAGGAGAGGAAGACGGGCGGAAGAGTCCAGCTGCCAGGGAGTCCCTGATGTAATCCTCCATAGCTTTTCTTTCAGGAGGGGATAGTGAGTAGAGGTGACCTTTGGGTGGAGCAGTCCCAGGGAGGAGATCAATGGCACAGTCGTACGGACGGTGTGGGGGCAGAGATGTGGCTTTGGTCTTGTTGAACACCTCTCGGAGACCATGGTAACATTCAGGGACATTAGAAATGTCGGGGGCAGTGCTGGGGGGTACTGAGCCGGGGGGCAGCGAGGCAGCACGCAAACAGGTTGAAGATCCAAGATGGCGGCACGTACACACGCAGCGACCTCTCTGTCCCAACCGTACGGTGTTTTGTTCGTTTAAAAAGTGTTTGTCCGAAAGTTTTACGTGTTTGTCTCGTCTTACTACGTCGTACTACAAGTACAGCAGGCAGTTTTTAATTGACATCTGCAAAAGCAAGTTTTGCAGCGTTCTGGACTTTGCAACAGAGACGCTAAAGGAACTCTGACTACTCCGGCCTGCAACAACACCGGACTCGCCTGCTACTCCTCCCCCGGAAAGAAAGCGTCGGAAGCGGTGTGCGAGGAAGCAGAAGAGGGGCAAGCGCGGAGGCGTCCGGGCCAGGCTAGCGGCCAGCCCAACTCGCCCAGCCATACCATCCATTCTCCTGGCAAATGTACGATCACTGGACAACAAAATGGATCACATACGACTGCTGAGATCAACGAACCGGACAGTAAGTAACTGCTGTGTGCTCGTCTTCACTGAGACTTGGATCTTGTTGTTGACTTCCGGAGAGGTCACACCCAACACCTGCCACTGACCATCGACGGTGCTGTGGTGGAGAGAGCGAGCAGCACCAAATTCCTGGGGGTGCATATCAGTGAAGACCTCTCCTGGACCACCAACACTGCATCACTGGCGAAGAGAGCTCAGCGCCGCCTGTACTTCCTGCGGAAACTCAGGCGAGCAAGTGCTCCACCAGCCATCATGACCACATTCTACCGAGGCACCATTGAGAGCATCCTCTCCAGCTGTATCGCTGTGTGGGGCGGAAGCTGCACTGAATACAACAGGAAAGCCCTGCAGCGCATAGTGAACACAGCTGGAAGGATTATTGGTGCTTCACTCCCCTCCCTGAAGGACATTTACACCACCCACCTCACCCGCAAGGCGACCAAAATTGTGAGTGATGCAAGTCACCCCGCTCACAATCTGTTTGATCTACTGCCCTCTGGGAAGAGGTACAGAAGCCTGCGCTCCCGCACTACCAGACTCACCAACAGCTTCATACACCAAGCTGTAAGGATGCTGAACTCTCTCCCTCCTCTCCCCCCTCCACCCTCAGCTACATAACATCCCAAAATGGCCGCCTGCACTACTCCACTTGCACACTTGCACACTTTACAACTGGTGTTGTTGTCCTGAAAACACAACACTTCTGCTGCTCTTACATAACTTGCACCACTATGCCACTTTCTTCTTACTTAGGTCAAACAGAACTACCCAAGCCTTTTATTGGCCTGAATTTGCACTAGTATTTTTATTGACTGTCTATGCACAATTTCAACCACATTTTGCTGCTCTTATTTTTTCATTATTATATGTGCCCTCTTATTTACTTACTTTTTTGTTTACTTGAATGTTATGTTTGTCTGTGGACTTAAATTGGTAAAATATGTCTTGTCTTCACCGTGGGATAGTGAGAAACGTAATTTCGATCTCTTTCTATGTCTGGAACATGTGAAGAAATTGACAATAAAGCTGACTTTGACTTTGACAGGTCAGGTGGCAGGCATTTCCCCACTCTTTCACAGTTCCGGAGGCCCAATCGAGGTGAGGATTGTGGAGACGGAGCCAAGGGTAGCCCAGGATTAGGGGTTGGCCTGGAGAGCTGAGCAGGTGGAAGCGGATGGTCTCTCGGTGGTTTCCTGACACCATCATTGAGATGGGGGCTGTGATGCTGGTAACTGTGCCAATTATGTGACCGTCCAGGGCCCGGGCTGGAACAGGAGTGGACAAGCGATGGCTTTCCAAGCCCAGCTGACGAGCAAGTCTTGTGTCCATAATGTTTGCTTCTGCGCCAGAGTCCACCAGGGCTGCCAGGGTGTGGGTGGAATCAGACAGGTGAAGACAGACTTGGATGAGGGGTTTACGGCTGATGGAGGGCTGAATGTTCATTGAGCTCATCCGGATTCCTCCTACATCTGGTGAGCTCCGGCTTTTGCTGGACAGGTGGCGACTCGATGACCATCATCACCACAGTACAGGCACTAGTTGGAGATGATGCGTCGCTGCCGCTCTGCAGGGGTTAGGGAGGCGCGGCCGATCTCCATCGGTTCAGACTGGTCTGGCTGGCTAGATGGTGTGGCAGGTGAGGACAGAAGGGCAGTTGGGACGATCCGTGTGCTGGTGGATGGACTCTGGCGCCCTCTCTCACGACGGCGGGCCTGGATCCTGCGGTCGATGTGGACAGCCAGAGCAATGGCTTCATCAAGAGTGGGGGGTTGATCATGGGAAACCAGCTCGTCCTTTATGTAGTCCACCAGGCTGTGGAGGAAGGCATCCACCAATGCTTCCATGTTCCAGGAGCTCCGACTTGCCACGGTTCGAAAGTCAATGGAGTAATCCGCAACAGTCCTTCTGCCTTGGCGAATACTCATCAGGGTCCGAGATGCCTCGGCTGTTGTGGATTCCAAATCGAATACCTTGAGCATCTCCTCTGCGAATAGGTTGAAGGTCGCACATGCTGGGGTCTGGCGCTCGAACTCCGCCGTTCCCCAGAGTCGAGCTCGGCCCGTCAGGTGAGTGATCACATAACCGACCCTCGCCCCTTCAGTGGCAAAGGTCCTGGGTTGCAGGGTAAACTGGACACGGCAGCTCGTCAGGAACGCCCGTACCTGGGTTGGGTCGCCGCTGAACCGCTCTGGATTGCCGATCCTGGGTTCTGAGGCTCCGGCAGCCGCGGCAGCAGTGGACTGGGCAGGAGACTCGGGAGCTGGGCTGGTGAGCAGGCTGGCTGGGGCTGGACCGGTGGGAGCAGGCAGAGGAGAAAGGTTGGTGAGAAGTTGAATGATCATTGCAAGTTGTTGTTGCTGTTGCTGAAGCTGTTGCTGTTGCTGCTGGAACTGCTGACGCTGTTGGTAGCCGGCTTGAAGTAGGGAGGCAATGTCAGCAGTGTTGCGGTTTACCTCTCTCTGTCTCTTCCAGGCGTTGCATGGCGGTGGGTGGTTCTGGTTCGTCGGTTTCCATGCTGGTTCGGCCGTGCGCTGGGTCCATGTTTGGTCAGATTGTACTGTCAGACACCAAACAGGACGAGGACCACAAAAGCGTCACGTTCGAAAGTTTATTTAAGGGTTGGGGATTAAGGGGGTTTCAGGGGTTCCGGGGGGGTACGGGAGTTCCAGGAGTTCTGGGGGTTTCAAGAGTCTACGTGTGTGTGTTCCCCCAGTAGCCGAACAGCGATGGCAGGAGCTGGATGATCCGGGAAGTCCTGGGGGAAACACACACACAACAGCAATTGAAACGAAGCGGCAGTACAGTCAAGGATTAGGCGGTATTCGTAGAAGAGAGACGGAAGGAAGGTCGAGATTACCGGGGCTGGAGAACGCAGAAGTAGTCGAGCGGGTCCGGGATCACAGGCAAAGAGTCAGAGGCGTTTTCCAAAACAGGCAGGTAACTGGTGCTGGTTGCAGACGATCTGACAAGTGTGGACTGAAAAGCAAGGCTTTATATACAGGGCATGATGAGTGGTGAATGCAGTGCAGCTGGTAGGTAAACGAGGGTGAGGCAGAGCAGAGCAGAGCAGGAACAGGTGGAGGTCATCAGAATTCAATCAGCGTGTGTTACCAGGCAGAGAGAGAGCTCATGACACCACCACTGTTGATTAATGGGTACATAAAGCACTCAATATATGTATATCCTTTTTAAAAATGTCTCCAAATGGTGTTAAATGCCAGTTTTTGTTGTTTTTAGCATTAGCAGGTTTTTTTACGCAATTCGGTGATGACGTCACTTTGGGGACTACATGATCTGCGCTTCATTCATTTCAATGCATTTCAATGGACATCACGGTTACACTTTCAACATAAAGTTTGTATATTTACACTTCGAATTTCGTCACAGCATTTATATCACAGCTACCCTATGATCTACCAATGGTAATAACGGTGCCTGATATCAATTTAGTAATTTTTCTGAATTTCGGGAGGTCTCGTTTTGGAGGGTATGTTTTACATTCATTCCTATGGGAAACGGTCGCGGTTACACTTTCAACATAAAGTTTGTATATTTACACTTCGAATTTCGTTACAGCATTTATATGACAATGAACCTATGGTCTAACAAAGATCACAATGTCTTCCGATTTTAGTTTAATGTAATTTTCTGAATTTGAGAGGCCTCGTTATGAGGCTACATAATGCACCTATTCAGTTCAATGCATTATGCTTATAATGTTACAACACTTTTTTTGTTACTGTCAGTAAACAGCACCGAGTGAAAGTCAACATTTTCTTTATATCTAGTGATAGTGATCATGTCGTTAGTTCAGATACCGGGCAAACTTAGTCAGAAGATCAGAATAAAGCATCATGATAGTTAGCTATGGGCTAACTTTTTAGTCTCACCTGTGAGAGCCACCCCAGTTGTTGCAAACTTAGCTTCTAGCCGCCACCGATTAGGCTGGTTGTGTCTTCAGCATGAATATTTTCGATAACTACTGCTCGTGATTGATTGCCATTGACATCGTCAGGGTACGGCTTACCAAAGAGGGAGATAATATGGGCAAGTCGCAGTTTTGCAGGTGCTTGTGTGGGCTTTGCCGTCCTGATGGAAACTGTGGCGGAGAGCTGCAGTAACTAGGGAAGCGAGTGCATTTTGGCCGCTGGTCGAGGAGCTCCCCTGTGACCAGCATATGACATGATCTATCTAGATATCTATCTACCTGTCTATATACATATCTAGGCTATCTATAGCCTATCTATTTATCTATAATCTGTGCTACCTACTGCTGAACAATCCCTTACTCGTCTCTCTTTACTCCTCTCTCGTTACTCTCAAGGGTCTCAAGGTGGGCTTTGGTCTGTAGCCTCCCCAAGGTGACGTAATGCAATGCATTGTGGGGGAAAGGAGAATCACTTCAAACGCTGTGAAATAGTACTTGCTTTTTCATATTATATTCCGTTTTGTGATACCCAACAACATAAAATACAATGGATAACAGTTTAAATGTTTATTACCAACAAGCAAATTGTGCAAATTCGTTGGAAAATTAACCCTGCAACACGGCCTTTAAGGGTGCCACTCTGTCAAGCAGAGGGCCTAGTTCACAATTGAGAGCCTCTACCATTTGATCAATGGGATGATGTAAAATATCTAAATTTATGGAGTCTATAAGAGCTATGAACTGCTGTTCTGCTCTAATGTCCAAGAGTCGCGATTTGATTGCAATTTCGGGATGAATTTTTTAAGTATGTAGTACTACCGTATTACACCTGAGTCGCAGGACCGGCCAAACTATGAAAAAAAAGTGCGACTTATAGTCCGGAAAATACGGTATATTAAAAGATACACAATAATGATCAGACATATTTATATCATTTACTGATAAGTCTGTGACTTCTATCCCTCTAGAAATGACTAGATCGAGGGTGTTGCCAAGGTTGTGGGTGGGCCCTGTAACATGCTGGTTTAGCTCTAAACTGTCCAAAACATTAAGGAACTTACTGGCTTTAGCATCAGTTGTCTTATTGACATTTATATTAAAGTCGCCATTTACAATTATCCGATCATAGCTAGTGATGATGAGCGACATAAGTTCATAGAAGTACAGCTGGGTCAGCCTTCAGACTGAGGGCAATATACTCAAAGGAAGCAAATTCGCCAAAGTTGACTCTAGTGCAGCTATATTTGTTTGAGAGAATGGAGGCAATTCCACCACCTCGTTTGCCCTGTCTAATTGAGTGGAAGAAATTATAATTTGGGGGACAGGTTTCAACAAGAACAGCTTCACTGTCTGAAGTCAGCCAGGTTTCAACAAGGAACAGAAAATCCAATTTTTTTCACTGATAAAATCATTGATTGCAAAGGTTAGCAAATAGCAAGAATCACGTCTTTATCATCTGTAATTAATAACAAAAAACAGCAGTGTCAGAGCGTGGGAGTGGCTATAGGCTATAGAAGACCGTGGGAGTGGCTAGGCTATAGAAGATCGTGAGACTGGCTATAGGCTATAGGCTATAGAAGACCGTGGCAGTGGCTATAGGCTATAGGCTATAGAAGACCGTGGCAGTGGCTAGGCTATAGGAGACCGTGGCAGTGGCTATAGGCTATAGAAAGACCTTGGGACTGGCTATAGGCTATAGGCTATAGAAGACCGTGGCAGTGGCTAGGCTATAGTAGACCGCGGCAGAATTGTTGGTCAGGCTGCAAGTAGGTGACATGGTTTGCATAACTGGGTTTGAATGCATTTGGACCATTACAACATAACTGCATTTATTAAAAAATCATTAAATCAATCGTGTCCAAGTAGCCTACCATGCATCGTGCACTGAATGGAATAAACTAAGTTGATCCAGGCCAACACGCCACAACATTACGATTTCTGGGTCAATATATTTGCACACAAGTGTGACAATGCGACTGCTTACTGGAGGAAAGTCAAAGTAGCTATGCAGTCAATCACACTAAGAGAAATAGGTTGACTAATAAGCGTGAATATATGCTGCTATCTATTCACATGCATCCTGTCCCATATGTATTTCTTTTAAAATTAAAACTATCAAAGATACGAAGGGAAAACACTCGGCAAATGTTAAGGCATGGGTAAATGCGTGAAGCCGACCCCATTTATCACAGGTTTTGTGGAAAGCTCTTCAAAATCTGAAATGTTTGATAAGCCAGTCATCAACAAATGTGTAACCACGATAGGCTATAGGTTTC
>NC_055965.1:38448562-38451062 GCF_018492685.1 Alosa sapidissima
CTCTCTCTCTTCCTCTCTGTCTCCCTCCTGTCCTCCCTCTCTCATCCTCCCCCTCTCCCTTTCTCTCCCTCTCTCTTCCCCCTCTCTCTTCCTTTCTTTCTCTCTCTCTTCCTCTCTGTCTCCCTCCTGTCCTCCCTCTCTCATCCTCCCCCTCTCCCTTTCTCTCCCTCTCTCTTCCCCCTCTCTCTTCCTTTCTTTCTCTCTCTCTTCCTCTCTGTCTCCCTCCTGTCCTCCCTCTCTCATCCTCCCCCTCTCCCTCTCTCTTCCCCCTCTCTCTTCCTTTCTTTCTCTCTCTCTTCCTCTCTGTCTCCCTCCTGTCCTCCCTCTCTCATCCTCCCCCTCTCCCTTTCTCTCCCTCTCTCTTCCCCCTCTCTCTTCCTTTCTTTCTCTCTCTCTTCCTCTCTGTCTCCCTCCTGTCCTCCCTCTCTCATCCTCCCCCTCTCCCTTTCTCTCCCTCTCTCTTCCTCTATCTCTCTCTTTCTCTTCTCTATTCCCTCTTTCTCTCTCTCTCTCCCTCTCTTTCCCTCTCTGTCTCTGTTCACAGGTTCCAAGGAATCCCTTCTTTCCGCCTCCATCTCAGTCAGTGAGGAAGCCATGAGTGTCCTCGAGGAAGTCATCATGTACACCTTCCAGCAGTGTGTTTACTACATCACCAAGGTAACAGACACCTTCCAGCAGTGTGTTTACTACATCACCAAGGTAACAGACACCTTCCAGCAGTGTGTTTAATACATCACCAAGGTAACACATATATAGGGGTTATCCTTAGGTTACTTCTGCTAGGGCTGGGCGATATGGTTGAAAACTGTATCACAATAAAAAGTGTCTCATATCAGTCGATATAGATCACTAGATGTACCGCATAGCGGTACAAAATATGACCGCCGCTCAGTCCTCACACTTCAATTTGTCTCCATATTTTACTCCATCCCCCACTCTTGAAACTTTTGTGTATGCTTGTTTGGCATGCCTGAGTGTGTGTGTGCAGCTGCACAGAAAGTAGCCTACTGGTGCTGAAAAGGTGAATAAATTGTAGAATAGCCAAAGAAGATGTAGCATTGTTATAAAACCTTTAAAATCTTAAAAAAACAATCACAAGTAGGGCAGTTCATCACAGTTCATCCATTGCAACTGGATTGATGAAAGGTCACTTACACCTGTAATAATAATAATAATAATAATAAGCTTTATTTGTATAGCACCTTTCATACACAGAATGCAGCTCAAAGTGCTTTACATTTGAAGCATGTAACACAATAATAGTCAGTCAGTCATTATCAATCACTTTTCTTTGCTGTTTATGATCTACTCAGCAACATATCAAAAATATAGAAAATGACATGTCATAAGACTGGCAGCCTTAACCCTCTTACCCCCCACAAGCACGCCATATGGCAACTGTGGCAAGGAAAAACTCCCATATTCCAGGAAGAAACCTTGAGCAGAACCTGACTTAATAGGGGGAGCCCATCTGCTTCTGGCTGGCTGCGCCCTCCAATAGTAGCAGATGTAGAATAATCTGAAAATGTAGTCTACAGGATAAGATGAGTTAACTAAAAGCTTTCCTGTACAGGTATGTTTTCAGATCTTTTTTAAAAATATTTACTGAACTCGCCTGCTTGATGTACAGAGGCAGGGTGTTCCATAGTTTGGGGGCATAATGGATAAACGCAGCTTCTCCACTTTGTTTGTGGAGCACTTTGGGTACGATTAAAAGATTAGAATTGGATGATCTAAGTTTCCTTTGTGGTTGATAAGATATTAAAAGCTCAGAGATATATGAAGGTGCTATGCCATTCAGAGCTTTGTAAGTAATTAACATAACCTTAAAATCAATTCTATAGGAAATAGGGAGCCAGTGCAGTTCAGCCAACACAGGGGTGATGTGTTCTCTCTTCTTAGTCTTAGTTAAAAGTCTAGCCGCAGAGTTCTGTATGAGTGCCAATTTCTTTAGATGTTTTTTGGGAAGACCAGTGAAAAGTGCATTGCAGTAGTCTAACCTGCTAGTGATAAAGGCGTGAATTAGTTTTTCTGCATCTTGTTGAGTTAAGAAGGGCCGCACTTTGGCAATGTTTCTCAAGTGGAAATAGGCTGTCTGAGTAACTTTACTGATATGGGGCTTAAAACTTAACTCTGCATCTAGGATGACACCGAGGCTTGTTACTTTTGATTTGACCTGGTGTGCCAAGTTCCCCAGATTACTAAGAATAATATCTCGCTTTAGTTTTGGTCCAACCAGAAGTACCTCTGTTTTGTCATCATTTAGTTTCAAAAAGTTTTTGCTCATCCACTGATTAATGGAGGTTAGGCATGCAGTGAGGGAGCAAAGGCCATCTGGGTTAGTTGGCTCCACAGAGATATACAATTGGGTATCATCTGCGTAGCTGTGGAAGCATACATAGAGAAAATAGCAGGGGACCAAGGCAGCTCCCCTGGGCCACACCAAAAGGCAAGTCATGTTTTTCAGATACATGATCTCCTAGACTGATATAAAAATCTC